>NW_028270162.1:48115243-48309035 GCF_037043375.1 Chiloscyllium plagiosum | reverse complement strand
CCTTCCCCTTCCCCCTCCCCCGTCCCCCTCCCCTCCCCCTCCCCCTTCCCCCTCCCCCTTCCCCTCCCCTCCCCCTCCCCTCCCGCCTCCCCCTTCCCCCTCCCGCCTCCCCCTTCCCCTTCCCCTTCCCCCTTCCCCCTCCCCCTTCCCCTCCCCTCCCCCCTTCCCCTCCCCCAATTCCCCCTCCCCACTCCCTCCCCTCCCCCTCCCCCCTTTCCCCTCCCTCCCCCTCCCCTCCCCTTCCCCCCTCCTCCCTCCCCTCCCCTCCCCCTTCCCCTCCCCTCCCCTGCCCCTCCCTCCCCTCCCCTTCCCCTCCCCTCCCCTCCCCCCTTCCCCCTCCCCCTTTCCCCCCACCCCCTCCCCCCCTTTCCCCTCCCCCCTCCCCCTTCCCCCTCCCCCTCCCCTCCCCTCCCCCCTCCCCCTCCCTCCCCTCCCCTTCCCCCTCCCCGCCCCCCTCCCCTTCCCATCCCCCCCCCTCCCCCCTCCCTCCCCTTCCCCTCCCCTCCGTTCCCCTCCCCCTCCCCCTCTCCCCTCCCCCTCCCCACCCCCTCCCCCTCCCCCTCCCCTTCCCCTCCCCCTCCCCTCCCCCTTCCCCCTTTCCCCTCCTCCCCCTCCCCCCTCCCCTCCCCCCCTTTCCCCCTCCCCCTCCCCCTTTCCCCCTCCCCCTCCCCCTTTCCCCTCCCCCTCTCCCCTCCCCTCCCCCTCCCCCTCCCCCTCCCCCTTCCCCCCTTCCCCCTCCCCCTTCCCCCACCCCTCCCCCCCCCCTTTCCCCTCCCCTCCTCCCCCTCCCCCTTCCCCCCCTCCCCCCCCCCTCCCCTCCCCCTCCCCCCCCTTCCCCTCCCCCTCCCCCTCCCCCTTCCCCTCCCCTCCTCCCTCCCCCCCCCTTTCCCTCCCCCTCCCCTCCCCTCCCCTCCCCCCCCCTTCCCCTCCCCCTCCCCCCCCTCCCCCCCCCTCCCCCTCCCCCTCCCCTCCCCTCCCCTTTCCCCTCCCCCCCCTTTCCCCTCCCCTCCCCTTCCCCTCCCCTTTCCCCTCCCCCTCCCCCCTTTCCCTCCCTCCCCCTCCCCCCCCCTCCCCTCCCCCTCCCCCCCCTTTCCCACTCCCCCTCCCCCTCCCCCCCCTTTCCTCCCCCTCCCCTCCCCCTCCCCCCCCTTTCCCCCTCCCCCCCTTCCCCTCCCCCTCCCCCTCCCTCCCCTCCCCTCCCCCCCCCTCCCCCCCCTTTCCCTCGCCCCCTCCCCCCCCCTCCCCCCTCCCCCCTTTCCCCCTCCCCTCCCCCCCCTGTCCCCTCCCCTCCCCCCCTTTCCCCGTCCCCTTCCCCCCTCCCCCCTCCCCTCCCCCCCGTTCCCCTCCCCCTCCCCCTCCCCCCCCGTCCCCCCCTTTCCCCTCCCCCCCTCCCCTCCCCCCTTTCCCCTCCCCCTCCCCCCCTTTCCCGGCCCTCCCCCCTTTCCCCTCCCCTTCCCCCCTTTCCCCCTCCCCTCCCCCCCGTTCCCCTCCCCCTCCCCCTCCCCCCCTTCCCCCCCTTTCCCCTCCCCCCCTCCCCCTCCCCCCCTTTCCCCTCCCCCCCCCCCTTGCCCCTCCCCCCTCCCCCCCCTGTCCCCTCCCCCTCCCCCCCTTTCCCCTCCCCTTCCCCCCGTTTCCCCTCCCCCTCCCCCCGTCCCCCCTCCCTCCCCTCCCCCCCCTTTCCCCCCCCCCTTCCCCTCCCCCTCCCCCCCCCCCTTTCCCCTCCCCCTCCCCCCCTGGCCCCTTCCCCTCCCCCCCTGTCCCCTCCCCCTCCCCCCCTTTCCCTCCCCCTCCCCCCCTTCCCTCCCCCTTTCCCCTCCCCCTCCCCCTTTCCCCTCCCCCTCCCCCTGTCCCCTCCCCCTTCCCCTCCCCTCCCCCTCCCCCTTCCCGCCCCCTCCCCCTCCCCCTTGCCCTCCCCCTCGCCCCTCCCCTCCCCCTCTTCCCCTCCCCCTCCCCCTTTCCCCTCCCCCTCCCCCTTCCCCCTCCCCCTCCCCCTTTCCCCCCTCCCCTCCCCCTTTCCCCTCCCCCTCCCCGCCCCTCTCCCTCCCCCTCCCCCTCCCCCTCCCCCTCCCTCCCCCCCTCCCCCTTTCCCCTCCCCCTCCCCCCTTTCCCCTCCCCCTCCCCCTCCCCTCGCCCCTCTCCCCTCCCCCGCCCCTCCCCTTGTCCCCTCCCCCTTCCCCTCCCCCTCCCCTCCCCCTCCCCCTTTCCCCTCCCCCCTCCCCCTTTCCCCTCCCCCTCCCCCTCCCCCTCCCCCTTCCCCTCCCCTTCCTCCCCCTCCCTTTCCCCTCCCCCTCCCCTCCCCCTCCCCCTTTCCCTCCCCTCCCCCCTCCCCCTTTCCCCTCCCCCTCCCCCTTTCCCCTCCCCCCTCCCCCTTTCCCCTCCCCTCCCCTTTCCCCCTCCCCCTCCCCCTTTCCCCTCCCCTCCCCCTTTCCTCTCCCCCTCCCCCTCCCCCCCTTTCCTCTCCCCTCCCCCTCCCCCCCTTTCCTCTCCCCCTCCCCCTCCCCCCCTTTCCTCTCCCCCTCCCCCTCCCCCCTTTCCTCTCCCCTCCCCCTCCCCCTCCCCCCCCTTTCCTCTCCCCCTCCCCCTCCCCCCCCCTTCCTCTCCCCTCCCCCTCCCCCCCTTTCCTCTCCCCCTCCCCCCTCCCCCCCTTTCCTCTCCCCCTCCCCTCCCCCCCTTTCCTCTCCCCCTCCCCCTCCCCCCCTTTCCTCTCCCCCTCCCCCTCCCCCCCTTTCCTCCCCCTCCCCCCCCTTTCCTCTCCCCCTCCCCCCCCTTCCTCTCCCCCTCCCCCTCCCCCCCTCTCCCCTCCCCCTCCCCCCTCTCCCCCTCCCCTCCCCCCCTTTCCTCTCCCCCTCCCCCCCCTTTCCTCTCCCCTCCCCCTCCCCCCCTTTCCCCTCCCCCTCCCCCCTTTCCCCTCCCCCTCCCCCCCTTTCCCCTCCCCCTCCCCCCCCTTTCCTCTCCCCCTCCCCCCCCTTTCCTCTCCCCCTCCCCCCCCTTTCCTCTCCCCCTCCCCCTCCCCCCCTCTCCCCCTCCCCCTCCCCCCCCTCTCCCCCTCCCCTCCCCCCCCTTTCCTCTCCCCCTCCCCCTCCCCCCCCCTTTCCTCTCCCCCTCCCCCTCCCCCCCTTTCCCCTCCCCCTCCCCCCCTTTCCCCTCCCCTCCCCCCCTTTCCCCTCCCCCCCTTTCCCCCTTCCCCTCCCCCCCTTTCCCCCCTTCCCCTCCCCCCCTTTCCCCCCTTTCCCCTCCCCCCCTTTCCCCCCTTTCCCCTCCCCCCCTTTCCCCTCCCCCTTTCCCCTCCCCCCCCTTCCCCTCCCCCTCCCCCTTTCCCCTCCCCCTCCCCTTCACACCCCGCCCCGCCCTGAGGAATATCCCGGAGCGACCCTCTGCACCTTGACGGAAGGGGGGGGGGAGATAGCCCCCCGCTCGGTCCCCACTCTCTCCCTACCTGCTGCTGATCCTCCAGCTCCAGCTCCAGAACCGGTGAGCGGCCCAGCTCCATCATCATCAAACCAGAGAACACTCCCAGTGATTAATAACAGCCCCACTCTCCTCCCTCTCCCCGTTAAACGGTTCCGCACTCCCCGCCGGCGATGGTGCAGTCCTGTCGCCGGCCTGGCGCTAGCTCAGTCCTCCGGGCAGCAGGGGGCACTGTTAGCCCCGTTCCCCCACGGCACCGAGCTCCTCCGGGCAGCAGGGGGCGGTAATTACCCTCTTCACCCACGGTACTGAGCTCCTCCGGGCAGCAGGGGGCGCTGTTTAACTCCGTTCACCCACGGTACTGCGCTCCTCCGGGCAGCAGGGGGCGGTAATAACCATCTTCACCCACGGCACTGAGCTCCTCCGGGCAGCAGGGGGTGGTAATTACCCTCTTCACCCACGGCACTGAGCTCCTCCGGGCAGCAGGGGGTGGTGACTACCCCTATCCCCCACTGCACTGAGCTCCTCCGGACAGCAGGCGGCGATGATTACTCCCGTGTCCCCCCACCCCCCCCACTCTGAGCATTGTGGGCGGCACGGTGGCACAGTGGTTAGCACTGCTGCCTCACAGCGTCAGAGACCCGGGTTCAATTCCCGCCTCAGGCGATTGACTGTGTGGAGTTTACACATTCTCCCCATGTCTGCGTGGGTTTCCTCCGGGTGCTCCGGTTTCCTCCCACAGTCCAAAGATGTGCAGGTTAGGTGAATTGCCCGTAGTGTTAGGTAAGGGGTAGAAAGGGAGATGAACTCAGGGACTGGAATATCATAGCAATTACAGAAACACGCCTCAGGGATGGGCAGGACTGGCAGCTTAATGTTCCAGGATACAAATGCTACAGGAAGGACAGAAAGGGAGACAAGAGAGGAGGGGGAGTGGCGTTTTTGATGAGGGATAGCATTACAGCTGTGCTGAGGGAGGATATTCCCGGAAATACATCCAGGGAAGTTATTTGGGTGGAGCTGAGAAATAAGAAAGGGATGGTCACGTTATTTGGAGTGTATTACAGACCCCCTAATAGTCAGCAGGAAAGTGAGAAACAAATTTGTAAGGAAATTTCAGTTATCTGTAAGAATAATAGGGTGGTAATGGTAGGGGATTGTAACTTTCCAAACATAGACTGGGACTGCCATAGTATTAAGGTTTAGATGGAGAGGAATTTGTTAAGTGTGCATGAGAAAATTTTCTGATTCGGTATGAGGATGTACCCTACTAGGGAAGGTGCAAAATTTGAACTACTCTTGGGAAATAAGACTAAAGAAATTGAGGTGATTGAGCTGTCAGTGGGGGAGCACTTTGGGCCAGTGACCATAATTCTATTAGTTTTAAAGTAATGATGGAAAAGGATAGACCAGATCTAAAAGTTGAAGTTCTAATTTGGAGAAAGGCCAATTTTGACGGTATTAGGCAAGAATTTTCAAAAGCTGATTGGAGGCAGATGTTCGCAGGTAAAGGGACGGCTGGAAAATGGGAAGCCTTCAGAAACGAGATAACAAGAATCAAGAGAAAGTATATTCCCGTCAGGGTGAAAGGAAAGACTGGTAGGTATAGGGAATGCTGGATGACTAAAGAAATTGAGAGTTTGCTTAAGAAAAAGAAGGAAGTTTATGTCAGGTATAGACAGGATAGATCGAATGAATCCTTAGAAGAGTATAAAGGCAGTAGGAGTATAATTAAGAGAGAAATCAGGAAGACATGAGATAGCTTTGGCAAACAGGGTTAAGGAGAATCTAAAGGGTTTTAATAAATACATTAAGGACAAAAGGGTAACGAGGGAGAGAATAGGGCCCCTCAAATATCAGCAAGGCGGCCTTTGTGTGGAGCCGCAGGAGATGGGGAAGATACTAAACGAGTATTTTGCATCAGTGTTTACTGTGGAAAAGGACATGGAAGATATAGAATGTAGGGAAATAGATGGTGACATCTTGAAAAATGTCCATGTTACAGAGGAGGAAGAGCTGGATGTCTTGAAATGCATAAAAGTGAATAAGTCCCCAGGACCTGGTCAGGTGTACCCTAGAACTCTGTGGGAAGCTGGGAGGTGATAACTGGGTCTCTTACTGAGATATTTGTATCATTGATAGTCGCAGGTGAGGTGCCGGAAGACTGGAGGTTGGCTAACGTGGTACCATTATTTACAAAAGGTAGTAAAGATAAGCCAGGGAACTGACATCGGTGGTGGGCAAGTTGTTGGAGGGAATCCTGAGGGACAGGATGTACATGTATCTAGAAAGGCAAGAACTGATTAGGGATAGTCAACATGGCTTTGTGCGTGGGAAATCATGTCTCACAAACTTGATTGAGTTTTCTGAAAAAGTAACAAAGAGGATTGATGAGGGCAGAGCAGTAGATGTGATCTATATGGACTTCAGTAAGGCATTCGACAAGGTTCCCCATGGGACACTGGTTAGCAAGGTTAGATCTCATGGAATACAGGGAGAACTAGCCATTTGGATACAGAACTGGCTCAAAGGTAGAAGACAGAGGGTGTAGGTGGAGGGTTGATTTTCAGACTGGAGGCCTGTGACCAGTGGAGTGCCACAAGGATCGGTGCTGGGTCCTCTACTTTTAGTCATTTACATAAATAATTTGGATGCGAGCATAAGTGGTGTAGTTAGTAGATTTGCAGATGACACCAAAATTGGAGGTGTAGTGGACAGCGAAGAAGGTTACCTCAGATTACAACAGGGTCTTGATCAGATAGGCCAATGGGCTGAGGAATGTCAGATGGAGTTTATTCAGATAAATGCGAGGGGCTGCATTTAGGGAAAGTAAATCAGAGCAGGACTTATACACTTAATGGTAAGTTGGTAGGGAGTGTTGCTGAACAAAGAGACCATGGAGTGCAAGTTCATAGCTCCTTGAAAGTGGAGTCGCAGGTAGATAGGATGGTGAAGAAGGCATTTGGTATGCTTTCCTTTATTGGTCAGAGTATTGAGTACAGGAGTTGAGAGGTCATGTTGTGACTGTACAGAACATTGATTAGGCCACTGTTGGAATATTGTGTGCAATTCTGGTCTCCTTCCTATCGGAAAGATGTTGTGAAACTTGAATGGGTTCAGAAAAGATGACAAGGATGTTGCCAGGGTTAGAGTATTTGAACTATAGGGAGAGACTGTTTTCCCTGGAGCATCGGACGCTGAAGGGTGACTTTATAGAGGTATATAAAGTCATGAGGGACATGGATAGGATAAACAGACAAGGTCTTTTCCCTGGGGTGAGCGAATCCAGAACTAGAGGGTATAGCTTTAGGGTGAGAGGGGAAATTTATAAAAGAGACCTAAGGGCAACCTTTTCATACAGAGGGTGGTACGTGTATGGAATGAGCTGCCAGAGGAAGTGGTGGAGGCTGGTACAATTGCAACATTTAAAAGGCATCTGGATGGGTATATGATAGGAATGGTTTAGAAGGATAGGGGCCAAGTGTTGGTAAATGGGATTAAATTAGGTTGGGATGTCTAGTTGGCATGGACGAGTTGGACCGAAGGGTCTGTTTCTGTGCTGTACATCTCTATGACTGCATGACTCTAAATCTTCACAGAGGCCAGTATCCTGTCCCCAAGTGCCCCTTCATTTCCACATGAAGAGTCCTTGACACTGACCCAGCTCCTTCAGGGCCAGCTCTGTGTGACACTCCTGTTTCTATCTGTCAGCCTGATTGAAGCAGATTAACAGCCCCAGTCAGGGAACTCAGATTCTGTGAGGGCCATCTGGCTGACCTCGATGCAATCACTACAAGATGTCTCCAGGAAGATCCAGGGACTCTGGTGTGAGTATTGTTTGTGGGGTTTCAGGTTGTGTACCAGGGGTGCATTTGAGTACTACACAAAAGCTATTTTGATTTTCAATCTATGAGTGTTTTGAGATTGGCCTTAATGCTTTTATCATGAGTTTAAAATCTTTGTTTTTTTTTTGTTGTAAGGAGATGGCTTCGTTCATCCTTTTTATCTTCATTTCTTTTGTTAATAGACTTCAGTTTTATTGTGAAAGGAAAATCTGCAGCATTGTGTTTCAGCAAGAGATCACTTTCTTAAAACCAACACAAATCAAAATATGACCTGTCAATCCAGAAACCTGTCTGGGATCTGACTTGTGCAGTGATAACGTTGGCTGGAATCGTGACATGTAATGTGTGCGTGTCACCAAATTGTCCAAGTGATGTACAATGTGCATCGAGTCCAATGGTTTTATTTTCTCATTCAATTCTTGAAATTTGCTGTCTTGACTGTAAAGGAAAAATATACTTTCTTAAGAATCCTCGAAATTTGAACCATTATACTATTTGAGTCATTAAGAAATTATGGGATGTTCTGTAGATTCATAACGACACGGAAACACACCCTTTGGTCCAACTAGGTGACCACATTCCCAAACTAAACCAGTCCATTTGGCCCATATCCTTCCAAACATTTCCTATTCATATAACCGTCCAAACATCTTTTAAATGTCCTAACTTTACCTGCAGCCACCACTTCCTTTGGCAGTTCATTCCACACACAAATCATTCTCTGTGTTAAAAAGTTTCCCCTTTCCTTTTGAAATCTTTCTCCTCTCACCTTAAAACATTTGCCCTCTAGTTTTGAAATCCCCCACCCGAGGGAAAAGATCCTTGTCACTCACCTATGCTCCTCATGATTTTAGAAAGCTCTTTTACTTTCTCTGATAAAAGTTATTGAAATGCCCCAGTTGTGGCTACTTGAGCATCCAAGGTGGTTGGAAACCTCATGGTTCAAACTTCAGTAGATATATACAATCTGAGTTGGCAGCTTTCACTCCTGAACACTTTGTGAGTTACACGAAAGGGAAAAAAGCACGTGCAGTATGAGTCTGTGCTGACAGTGATGATTCTAATCAGCACGTCCCATCAGAGTGAAAAGGAGAGGAGACCCATCAATCCTCCATTGGGAACCCCCCAGCCCCCAGCTCCCCCAAAGAGCCCATGTAGCTAGTGAGGACGGCATGGTGGCTTAGCGATTAGCACTGCTGCCTCACAGCGACAGAGACCTGGGTTCAATTCCAACCTCAGCCTGTGTGGAGTTTGCACATTCTCCCCGTGTCTGTGTGGGTTTCTTCTGGATGCTCCAGTTTCCTCCCACAGTCCAAAGATGTGCAGGTTAGATGAATTGGCCATATTAAATTGCCCATACTGTTCGGGGATGTGTAGGTTAGGTGCGTTAGTAAAGGGTAAATAAGACCATAAGAAATAGGAGTGGAAGTAAGGCCATGTGGCCCATCGAGTCCACTCTGCCATTCAATCATGACTGACAGGCATTTCAATGCCACTTACCCGCACTCTCCCCGTATCCCCTAATTCCTTGCGAGTTAGATAATTAAATGTAGAGTAATTGAGTAAATGGAGAGTAGGTGTGGACTCGTTGGGCCAAATGGCCTGTTTCCACACTGCATGGATTCTATGATTTCAGATACACATTATCAGCTTCCTGCTGGCTGTGCTGGGATTTGATGATAATGGGCAATATAGATGCGATTGAAAGGCCACCCCACTGCTATTTAGGGAGAAAGGGAGAGACAGAAAGAGACGGGAAGAGAGGGAGAGATGGGAAGAGCACACAGATGGAGAGAAATTCCCAAATGGAGCAGCGACACATTGGAAGGTGCCATTTTCCCATAAATCCCACCCAGCAGAAGGCAACCTCCTATCATCAATTGGAATTCATCATTTCCTATTTTTTATCCAATGTCTTATCCAGTGCCACCTCCTACAAACAGCCAACATAAACTACACTTTCCTTAAGGTCTGAACGTCGGCAACCAATCACCAAATAGAGAGAAATACAAGACCTGTCATCAGAAAAAAGCAAACGTATGATGCCACAGAAACAAACAAACTTTGATAACGGGTTTATCAATTCTTTCACAATTTTGTTTCGGTCTGTTCCAGCTGAGTCTTGAAATTGCATTTGTGAAACTCCTGAGAAATTTCCAGAAGAGTCTTTCCTTTCGTTTCTGGCAGAAAGAACCCAATGAACAAAGCAGCGAGGAAGCTGATGGAAAAAAATGGGACGTAACAGAAACTGCCCAGTCCTTCCTGAAAAAGGGAACAGCAGAGTGAGTACAAATGGAACACACTTGAAATGTAGCAATGATTCTGTTACTGCCTTTCACACTTTCTCCAGAACCATTTTCAGATTTTTTTTCGTGTCATTACTGCTTTGCTTTATATTATTATCTGATTGAAGTGTACAATGTTATGAGGGGCATGGACTGAGTGGACAAGGAGCATCTGAGTTGAAGGGTCAATCATGAGGGGACATGGGTTCAAGGTGAGGGGTAGGAGGTTTGAAGGGATGTGAGCAAAATCATTTTTACCCAGGGGCGGCACAATGGCTCATTGGTTAGCACAGCTGTCTCACAGGGGACCTGGGTTCAATTTCACCCTCAGAACACCGTCTGTGTGAAGTTTGCACATTCTCCCCATGTCTGCGTGGGTTTACTTGGGGTGCTCCGGTTTCCTCCCACAGCCCAAAGATGTGCAGGTTGGGTGGATTGGCCATGCTAAATTGCACTGTAGTATCCAGGGATGTGCAGGCTAGGTGGGTTAGCCATGGGAAATGTAGGGTTACAGGGCTTAGGTAGGGGGGAGTGTGAATGGGATGAATGCTCTTCGGAGGGTGGGTGTAGACCCGACGGGGCAAATAACCTGCTTCTGCACAGTAGGGATTCAACAGGGAGGGTGGGAGAGGCAAGTTGCCTCTCATCCTTTCAAAACTAGCTGGATGAGCACTTGGCATGTCATAACATCCATGGCTGTGGGCGAAGTGCTGGTAAACAGGATTAGGTTGAAGGTCAGGTGCTTCTGATCTGTCAGTGCCCATTCGAACGGATAAAAGGCCTCTTCTGCACTGTCTGACCATGTTGAGGTTTAATTACTCAACTTCCACCATATATCGTCCTCTCTCTCCTTTTCCTTTCTCTATAATCATTCTAAACCAGCTACATATCTGACCCTTCCAATTTTACATACGATATACAGCAAAGAATTTGGCCTTTCAGACCAACCAATCCACAGAGTGATCAAGCAACTCCTCCCATTTTTCCTTATTTAAATCAGCCATCATATTCCAATTATTCTTCATATTTTTGTCGAACATCCCCTTAAATGTATCAATAATACTTGCTTTAACCACTCACTCCCTGTGCTAGTGAGTTCCACATTCTCACCACTCTTTTGGTTACGAAGTTTCTTCTGAATTCCCCATTGGGTTTCTACGCAGCTATCTTAAAGTTCTCGGGATGGTCAGTTAAGTTTCGTTAGCTCGTTGACTATAGTGTAGAACTGAATAAAGCGACCAGTGCAGGTTCAGTCCCTGTACTGGGTGCAGGAGTGAATGGAGATATGTCTCCTCACCATGCTCCACAGTTGTGGAGTGATTAGCCTCAAACTACACATAACTTTGTTCTAAAGGTGAGATCATATGGTCCTTTGTAGGCTGTGGATCCATGTAATAACATTGTATTATTCTTTGGAAAGGTCATATTATGATCACAGCTGATGGTACTACTAGATGCTAGCTTCCAGAAAGAAACCTAGCTTGATAGATCATAAGTTTTATTTTTGCAGTTTGGTTTCTGTGGTGAGTTGCTGATCATATTGACAGAGGGCTGTAGGTATTCTTTAACTAAAGGAATAAACACTTCCTTTTATGTAAGACAGTTTAAAAAGATCTTAATGTACAGAACAAAGATGAAGATTCAACTGTTTTCCCTGCAATATCCTTTACAGATATTCAATCCTAGTGAAGTACCACTCTAAACTTAACTCTTGAATTTTTTAGTAAACTGACTCCTGCCAGTTGTTAAATTAAAGACTTCTTTCCAGTTCTGAGGACCTAGATTCCTTTCCTTAGCCTGCCTGCCAGAAGACTTCTACCAAGAGATTCCTAGATTTTCTCTAAACCAAAAAACCCGGATGGAACTGTCCTTCTGAACTGAAACCTGATATTCCTGAGCATAAAACTATAAGTGGCCCCTCATCACTTTGTGGAATGACATGAAACTTAGCAAAGTAAACTCTTTGTAAATTAACTTCACAGGTATCTCACTAGGCACTTATCCGAAGTCATACACTTCATTGGAAATATTGTATTTAGTTACTGGTCCAAATTAATTTCTGTTTTGAAAAATAGGTCATCTTGTCAGAACCAAAGCCACGAATCTCCTTTACCTCTACTTGAACATTTAAATTCTATCATGACAATATACCTCATAAACCTTTATCACAGTCATGAACTTGAATATAGCAAACTGCAGCATGGACTGGTAATCTGGAGACCTCAGCTAATGATAGAGGCATGAATTCAAATTGAAATACGTTAGCTGGGCACTTTGAGTTCAATGATGGTGCTCCTGAAATATCTGATTACTGCTGAAAATAGGGAATGCTGGCTTGCATTGATCAGGACACAATCACAAAAATTACCAAATCTCAAAGGGAACAGACTGCATGGGAAGAACATGCTGCATAATTGGCAAGGGTCGCTATTGGTCAAGGCATTGCAATGTGGAATGCATTCGAAACTGGCTATTCCCCCCAAGCTGGTGTTTACTTAAGAAGGACCTTCTAGAGAAGGTAAAGGATGTAATTAATAGGGGTGTTCAAAATTCTGAAGGGGTTTTCAGTTTGCTGGTTCAACTGGGCAGGAGAGTCAATAACAAAGGGATGAAGATTAAATACAATGGGTAAAAGAACCAGTCAATACAGCAACATAGGGGATAGGAGTGCAAGTAGACCATTCAGCCCTTTGAGGCTGCACCTCTACCCCAGTTTCCCATGATATCGTCACTATCTAGAAATCTGTCAATCTCTGTCTTGAATAAATTCAATGACTGCATTCCACAATCCTTTTCAAGGATTCACCTGCCTCCAAGTGAAGAAACCCCTCCCCATCTTGGTCTTAAATGGTTTACCCCTGATTCTAGATCCCTGGAGACACGCAGAACCCTTTTCTGGTTCAGCGAGCTGACCTAATCTGGAATGCAACCCCATTTGAAAGGGTTGTAGCTTTCTAAACAGTAACACAGCAAAACGACCTGTATCAGTGCTGCCGTGTGCTCATAGGTTTCGTGGGGTTGGACCACAGATCACAGAACTGCCCAGGAAGGCTGAATCAAATCCCTGCTGGCGTCAATGGCAAATCAGCTGGACACCAGTATCTACCAATACCCAGCAGCTGATTGAAGAGCAGAGACTGCTAAACATAGATCTCAGGAATTGGAGTGAGGGAGGCAGAAGAATCTGTTTTAAACAGGGGAAATTTATTATAAGCATTAAAAGGAGGGATCCAGAACAGGTTCACTGGACAACAAAGAGAGTGTATTGTTGGAGTTTATTTTATAATGGACTCACAGTATGAAGTTAAATTTAGTCTGTGTGTGAGATACTTACAACAATGAATGGGAAAAGCATGCCAACAATAGTAAGGTTTATCCAGAGCAGGGAGCCATTGATCATGTAGGCCGCGGGCCTTGCAGTTTGGTCAAAGATCTCCATTGGTATGACTCCGGTCACTCCAGCTGAGGGTAAAGAGGCAATCAACAAACTTGGTAGGGAGCATTAATACAATATTCAACAAGAGCACAAATAATGTTCACACAATATAGTCATTGTAACAGAGAGCATCGGTGTAGGGAGTGACACTGAATGAAATGGAAACCTCATAGTGAATTTCCATAGACCGCAATCTGGAGCAATGATTTCTCCAACACTGATCTCTGCCAGAATCTGCAGTTACTGGAAAGTCTCCTGTATAACATGGGGCAGCTGGGTGCAAAGACTATTTCATGTACGTATTTGGGAACCAGTAGCCCCAAATGCCGACAAACCTGAGCACCTTCCTGTAGCAGGAGGGGATAGGGATTGGTGGGGATGGGGTGGTTTGACTAGGCCACACCCATACCCATTCTGAAACTGCTCTGATTTGGACCCTTGCAAATGATGAAGGCCTTATGCCCGAAACGTCGACTCTCCTGCTCCTCGGATGCTGCCTGACCTGCTGTGCTTTTCCAGCACCATACTCTCAACCCTTACAAAGGGGCCAATCCAGATTATTTTCAAGTAGATAGGAACAGCAGTGGTATCAAGAGCTTTTCACATTCACTAGTGAGTCCTACACGTGACCTACTGGTTTCAGGACCTTATCACAACAGCCCGAGAAATGTCATTTACAGGTAGATAGTCAGGTCCAGGAGTGCCCAGTTGGAATTGCTCCACCATTCATTCTCATCATTTTTCACATAAAGGGCCCATCCCTTCAAGATAAATGGGGATATATGGGGCACCACGGTGGCTCAGTGGTTAGCACTGCTGCCTCACAGCACCAGGGACCCAGGTTCAATTCCAGCCTCGGGCAACTGTCTGTGTGGAGTTTGCACATTCTCCCCGTGTCTGTGTGGGTTTCCTCTGGATGCTCTGGTTTCCTCCCACAATCTAAACTCGTGCAGGTCAGGTGAATTGGCCGTGCTAAATTGCACAAAGTATTAGGTGCATTCATCAGAGGGAAATGGGTCTGGGTGGGTTACTCTTCGGAGGGTCAGTGTGGAGTTGTTGGGCTGAAGGGCCTGTTTCCATACTGCAGGGATTCTAATCATAAATACAGAAATCACAGCATCCTCCTACCTCCCACTTAGGTTAGAATGACAGCTGTACAACACTCTCATTTTTATTAGCTCAGGGATATGGGCTTCACTGGCTGAGCCAGCATTTATTGCCTCTCCCTGTTGCCCTTGAGTAACGGACTGTGCTGCAATCCACTCAGTATGGGGACACGCACAGTGGTGCTCTGCGGCCCACATCTTCAATGGTGTGAGTCTTCATGTACTATCTCTGGATCACTGTTCATTCTGTTCATGAAGCCCCGAGCCCAGGGGGTTGATTTTTATCGTCTTTATTTGCTGTCAGCTCAGAGGTGGAGAGAAGTCACAAACCGAGTTACCATTTCTGAGCACAGTGAGGCTAGAATCAAGATGAAACCCCCTCCAGCTGGGTGAAATACTCAGGAGCAAGAGCTGGAAGACCCAAAGGAAGAAGGAGAAACATGCAGAGGGTAGAAATGTAAGTGGAAGGGAGTCTCCAAATGAGAAATGTGGGTGAGGTATCAAAGAAATCAACCCATTGATGCAATGAGAGTCGATGTTTCACCTTGTGAAGAGTCCAATGACATTTCAAGATTCGAAAGATTGACAGAACTGAGAAAAACAAGAAGTTTCAAGAGGCCAGGGCAAAATAAAAAAAAGAGCAGACCAGCGGTGGTCTGAGAGAGATCTTTGAAATTACGGAAGGTTTCGATAGGGTAAACACAGAAAAAGTGCCTCCCTTTATAGAGCGTTGGTAAATAGAGGCCATAAATAAGAGATAGTTGTAATGATTCTGAAAAGGAATTCAGACAAAACCGAGAGACTGGTTGGTATGTGAAACTTGGCATCATTTAGAATACCTGAGAGAAATACCAAAGATTTATTGAAGGTAAGATAGATAAACACTTGAGGGATTTTTTTTGCTGATTGGACTGGATGAAGGAGTGTAGGAGGGGGCTTGTGTGGAACATAACTAGCTGCACAGATCAATTGGTTTGTACGGCCTGTCAGTGCAGTAAATGCTTTATAATTCTCTGTAATCATGAAACAAAATATTTTAGAAGTACTCAGCAGGTCTGACAGCATCTGTGGTTGAGAAACATAATGCTTCAAGTTGAACATATATCCAGGATTACCATATTTTCAAAAGCACCACTTCCATCTCGACAATCTAATCCAGGACTGTGGATCCCACAGTCAGCTCATAGGGGATAGCAGAGTCATAGAGGTGTACGGCACAGAAACAGACTCTTCAATCCAACCCACCCATGCCGACCAGACATCCTAAACTAATCTAGTCCCATTTGCCAGCACTCGGCCCATATCCTTCTAAACCCTTCCAATTCATATACCTATCCAGGTGCCTTTTAAATGGTGTAGTTGAATTGAATTTATTGTCCCGTGTACTGAGGCACAGTGAAAAGCTTTGTCTTGCGAGTAATACAAGCAGATCGCAGAGTTAAATAGCATAGATAAGTAAATAATAGATGAAAAGGGGCAAAAACAAAAACACAGGTACGGGCAAATGTTAAGAGTTTGTGAGTCCATTCAATATTCTAACAACAGTAGGGTAGAAACTGTTTTGAAATCAGCTGGTGCATGTGTTCAGGCTTCTGTACCTTCTCCCCGATGGTAGAGGTTGTAGAAAAGCACTGCCAGGGTGGGATGGATCTTTGAGAATGCTGAGGCCTTTCCTTGACAGTGGGCCTGGTAGATGGATTCTATAGATGGGAGGTTGGCCTTTGTGATTGTCCGGGCTGAGTTCACCACTCTCTGTAACTGTCTCCGATCTTGAATGGTACAGTTGCCATACCAGGTAGTGATACATCCAGACAGAATGCTCTCGATGGCGCACCTATAAAAGTCGGCAAGGGTATTTACCGTCATGCCAAATTTCCTCAGCTGCCTGAGGAAGAAGAGACATTGTTGGGCCTTTGTAACCAGTGCGTCCACATGAAGAGTCCAAGAAAGCTTGTTTTGGATGACCACTCCCAGGAGCTTGACATTCTCCACTCATTCCACCTCTGCGCTGTTAATGTGTAGGGGGGCATGAGTAACATCCTGCCGAAAGTTAATAATGAGTTCCTTGGTTTTGCCAGCATTGAGAGCCAGGTTGTTCTCAGTGCACCATTTTTCCAGGATTTTCACCTCCTGTCTGTAGTCTGTTTCATCACCATCTGAGATTTGGTGTCATCAGCGAACTTGTAAATGGCATTTGTCTGGTATTTGGCAACGCAGTCAAGGGTATACAGCAAGTACAGTAGGGGGCTGAGTACGCACCCCTGGGGGCTCCAGTGTTGAGTGTTAGCGAGGATGAAATATTGTCCTCAGTCTTCACTGATGGTGGTCTGTGGGTCAGGAAACTGAGGATCCAGTTTGTAACAGTCTCCAGCATTTCCTCTGGCGGCTCATTCCATACACTCACCACCCTCTGCATGAAAAAGTTGCCCCTTAGGTCCCTTTTATATCTTTCCCCTCTCACCCTAAACCTATGCCCTCTAGTTCTGGACTCCCCCCACCCCAGAGAAAAGACTTTGTCTATTTACCCTATCCATGCCCCTCATGATTTTATAAACCTCTATAAGGTCACCCCTCAACCCCTGATGTAAGATTGTTTTTCTCCCCTTTGGCTCAATATCTGGCTATTGAGAAGGCATTTACCTCAAAATTCATTCCATGCAGCATCAATACAGTCTAAAAATAGACTTCAATCAGTAAGAATAGGCAACAACACCTCCTCCATGATAATCCTCAACACCAGTATCCCACAATGCATTGTACTCAGCCCCCTACTGTACTTCTGATACACTCATGACTGCATGGCCAAATTCCACCCCAACTCCATTTACAAGTTTGTTGACACCACAGCATTGTAGATTGGATCTCAAATAACGACAAGACAGAGTACAAGAAAGAGATAGAGTGCTTAGCAGCATGGTCATCAATGTCAGCTAAATGAAGGAGCTGGTCATTGACATCAGAGAGTGGAGCAGAGGGCACGCCTCAGTCTGCATCAATGGAGCTGAGGTGGAGATGGTTGGCAGCATCAAGTTCCTGGGAGCCATGATCACCAACAATCTGTCCAGATCCACCCAAGCCACGTGACGATCAAGAAAGCACAACAATGCTGCTACTTCCCTAGGAGGCTAAGGAGATTCAGCATGTTCACAAGGACAATTTTTATAGATGAACCGTAGAAAGCATCCTATCTGGATGCATCACAGTGTGGGAACTGCTCTACCCAGGACCACAAGAAACTACAGAGAGTTGTGAACACAGCACAGTCCATCACCCAAACCAGCTTCCATTCATTGACTCCACCTAGACTTCCTGCAGCCTCAGGAAAGCAACCCACACAGTCAAAGACCCCCCCCCCCCCCCCCCCGTCCCCCTACACTCCAGTTATACTCTCGTCCCACCCTCTTCCATCAGGCAGAAGACATAAAAGTTTGAATACATTTACAAATAGATTCAAGAACAGCTTCTTCCCTGCTGTTATCAGACTTTTGAACAGACCTCTCAAATGTTAATGTTAATCTCTCTACGCCTTCTTTGTGGCTGTAACACTGTATTCTGCACTCTGTTTTGTTACCCTGATGCACTTTGTACGCACAATCTGCCTGTAGAGCATGCAAAACAACACGTTTCACTGTATCCCAGTGCATGTGACAAATTATATCAAATTAAATCAAACATTCCCATCTAAGAAGATAGCATTCCTTTCAAATATCATTTAAAATTGACTGTAGGAAGTTGTTCAGTCACCCTCCATAGATTTCAAACAACTGAAAATGGTAGATGGATGAAAACAGTTCCATTACAATGCCCAGAAAGTTAAAAATCACCAACACCAGGTTATAGTCCAACAGGTTTAATTGGAAGCACTAGCTTTCGGAGCGTCGCTCCTTCATCAGGTGGATGGACAACCACCTGATGAAGGAGCGTCGCTCCAAAAGCAAGTGCTTCCAATTAAACCTGTTGGACTATAACCTGGTGTTGGTGATTTTTTAACTTTGTACACCCCAGTCCAACACCAGCATCTCCAAATAATGCCCAGAAATTCCAAGTTAGTTTGAGCAAAATTTGTGTTTGCATGTATTTTGCCAATATCAACAAATAACATAGTAACTGTGTGGAACCAATTGCTTCACATCATATTATGTTGAATAATCTCTGCTGGAATATCAGTGCTACCCCTTTGGTAGCTACCCCAGTGGTTATTTACTGGTTATCAGAAAGAAATCTCACAGCCTGTGGGAAAATAAAAAGCTTATGTATCCAGTTCCCTTTCCTTTTGATGGTGTCATTGACATTTTAGATGAAGAAATTTATAGATTTTTGCATCACATTATTTTATTGAATGAGAAATATTTTATAACTGATTTCTACCATCGAATTTGTAAGGAGAGCTTTTCCCATATTTAATGTGTAAAACATAACATGCCAATAAGCAATGCTGTTGGCCCAGGCAACACTTTTGTATAAAATAGATATTGTTTATCATTTTCCTTTGATTGTCACTGAGTTTATACTCACTCTGTATACCTTCTTCCTATACTATTTTGGTGAAAAGTTAAATGAATCTGCACTTTACAGTAGGAGTTACAGAGAGACCGAGTCATAGAGTTGTACAACGTGGAAACAGACCCTTCAGTTCAACTTGTCCATGCAAACCAGATATCCTAAATCAATCTCGTCCCATTTTCCAGCATTCAACCCATATTCCTCTAAACTCTTCCTATCCATATGCCTATCCAGATGCCTTTTAATCATACCAGCCTCTACCACTTCCTCTGGCAGCTCATTCCATACATGCATCATCCTCTGCGTGAAAAGCTTGTTCCTTCGATCCTTTTCAAACCTTTACCTTCTCACCTTAAACCAATGCTGTCTTGCTTTGACTCCCCTACCCTGAGTTAAAGACCTTGTCTATTTATCCTATCCATGCCCCTCATGATTTTGTAAACCTCTGTAAGGTCACCTCCTCAGCCTCCGATGTTCCAGGGAAAACAGCCACAGCCTATTCAGGCACGGTAGATTCATTTAAGATCCATCTGGACAGATGCATGAGTGGGTGGGGAGCAGAGGGATACAGATGCTTAGGAATTGGGCGACAGGTTTAGAGAGTAGGCTTGGAGGGCTGAAGGGCCTGTTCCTGGGCTGTAACTTTTCTTTGTTCTTTGTTCATTCACTATATCTTTTCCCCAGGGTCAGGGAGTCCAAAACTAGAGGGCATAGGATTAAAGGTGAGAGGGTAAAGAAGGGTACATGAATAGGAATGGTTTATAGGGGTATGGGCCAAATGCTGGCAAGGGGGACTACATTAATTTAAAATATCTGATAGGCATGGATGAGTTGGATCGATGGGTCTGTTTCCATGCTGTATAACTCTGACTCTATGTCTCTGCACTTTACAATAGAAGTTGTTGCCATTTTACACAAAGCTATATTCATTGGTGGTACAACCCTGCCTTTGTTGTGGTCTCTGTGCCTGAAAATTGCTGTCATTTCCTGCCCAGTACTTCATGACTCACCAGCTGCTGCCCTCTGGATCTGACATCCTGCTAGAAGGTGCTAATTAAGGTAGAGGCCATCACTCAAGGAAATCCTTCATTAGCCAGCTCATGATGCCAACGCATGTTTGTGTGTGAAGCACCCAGTGTTTGCCAGTGGGACACTTGGGAAAAATAATTCAGTGTGAATCTACTTCAATCTGGCTAATCCTAGATGTGACCCCCATGCAGTCTCAATGTGTGGTTGAGAAGTCAGAGAGTTACAGAGATGTACAGCACGGAAACAAACCCTTTAGTCCAACCCATCCATGCCGATCAGATATCCCAACTTAATCTAGTCCCATTTGCCAGCACTTGGCCCACATCCCTCCAAACCCTTCCTACGCATATACCCATCCAGATGCCTTTTAAATGTTGTAATTGTAAGTCAAACACACTAACTCTTGTAGCCAGGGCATCTCACACAAGGTACTTCCTAATGAGGAGCTGTTTCTTTCGGTGTTA
This sequence comes from Chiloscyllium plagiosum, assembly GCF_037043375.1. NCBI lineage: Eukaryota > Metazoa > Chordata > Chondrichthyes > Orectolobiformes > Hemiscylliidae > Chiloscyllium > Chiloscyllium plagiosum. The sequence continues at coordinate 48,288,959 of NW_028270162.1, read as the reverse complement.
TAAGAACGATTCATAGTTGACAACCTACCTGGCCCAATTCCAAAGCTTAGAATAGACGCAAAGATGCAAGCCATGCTCAAGTATGGCATCCAGCGAATCTTGTCCTGGGTCAACACATATAGGGAGTGTCAGTAAAACATGCAGAGTTTAGCCCTTCCTTTTTCCGTTTATTAGTTACAACTAACTGGCAGTGTTGGCAAGGCTCAGGAAGTTACATTTATCTGAGTGAGGAGACTGTGCTTTGAGCACCACTTCAGGGCACGATGAGAAAGCTGGTGCTGGTACTGATGGACTGCTGCTATCACTCTTATCAAAATCAAAGTGTTTGTTGAAGTAGATTTTTAATTGATGGCCAGGAGTAAATTCAGAATTATGGAAACCATCCCAATGTGGTCTTCTCCACTTTGAGGAAATTAGATGCAAATTGGACTATTATTGAGGTAGTCAATAGCCTGAGGCTCTTAATTGAGATCTTTACTTGACGATGCAGGAACCTCAGTAAGCTGCCGGTCAGACACAGAGAGCAGTGGCCTCTGATTGGAGGAGTAACGAGAAGGTGTGTGAGTAAGCTACACGCTGGAGGATGTGGGGTCAGAAGAACAAAGCCAGGGGAGGCTGGGCCAGAGCCAGCTATTCCAGACCTTGTGACATCCCGGGGAGGAGTGTCAGAAATGCAGTTGTTGCAATAAAAGGGTGCACTAATCCCATGCTATTTCAGATGAGTCACATGCTCTGGACAACACCTGAATGTGCAACGCCAGAGTACAGCAGGGAATTAGGACAATACTCTGCTTCCCCGGGGTCTCAAAAATGTCACTGTCCTTCATTTGAAAACCTCAACACAAACATAACTTACACAGTTCCTGAAAAGTACACTCATTGCAACTGGCTCCTTACTTGAAACTGTGAGAGAGGGGATTGTAACTTACCTGGAGAGTCAGTGAGATGCTGAACAATATTCCCGAACCAACCATCAAACTGAGCAGTTTTCTGCGCCCAAGCCGGTCAATAAATAGGTTCTAATGAAGGAAAGTTGCTGTTAGAATAGGTCAGCTGATCGCACCTCTTTCAATACACTCTTTCATTGGAACCAACAAGCAGTGATGCAGTGAACTGCAAATCTGTTAAACCCCCACACCAGGGGATCCAAGATGGCGGTGACCTAGGAGGATCGTGTTTACTGGGCTCCATGCCACAATATCGGCAGGTCAGAGGTAGAACCCGTCCATGTTACTGTGAGTAAAAAAGCAGTAAAAGAGCTACAGAACCTGCAAATTTCACTTACCTTCGTTTTTGCTGCGGGAGAATGCCAAAAAAGGAGGAAGTTCGCCCAGGGTCAGGGCCGCGACTCAATCCACTGAGGCGGTGGGCTTGCTTACTCACCAGGCCTTGGTTGAGGGGGTCCTGGGGAAGCAGATTGAAGAAAACAAAGAGGTAAAGCTGGCCCCGGTCTCTGCTATGCTGCAAGACCTGGGGGAAAGGACTGATGAGCTCGAACACTGGGCCACAGGGGGTGGAGGCAGAGGCTGATTCATCCAAGAGTCAGATTAATGCCCTGGAAACTACAGGTCCATAGTTTGCTAGATCCGGTGGATGTCCTTGAGAACAGGGACAGAAGAAAGAATCTTTGTGTTGTTGGCATGCCGGAGGAGACAGAAGGTGAGCGGTCAGTGGAATTCTTTGAGAAGTGGTTCCCGGAATTCCTTAGTTTGGAGGCTGAAAGGGGAAGGATAAAGATCGGGAGAGCCCACCGGGTCACAGCACGAAGGCCAGGAATGGACCAGTGTCCTAACCCTGTCCTGGTACGGTTCCATCATTATAAAGACAAATAGAGAGTCATGGAAGCTTCCAGAATCCAAGGGAAGAATCTGAGGGCATTGGTGTGCGAGGGCTCCAGAGTCACATTTTTCCAAACTTTTCAGTGACGGTGATTCAGAAAAGGAAGTCCTGTGACAGCATCAAGTAGAAACTGCGAGAGCTTGGGATCCAGTACTCTCTAAGATATCTAGCAGTGCTTCGGATTAATCATAATGGAACTATACATTTATTGGGCTCGCCAGAGAAAGTGAGGAATTTTGTGGACACGCTGACTTAAGCCGGATGATTGAAAAGGAACAGATAACAGAGTTGTTCAGGTTTGTCCTTCTTTAGAGAGGATATGGTGGAGTTTCCTTTTGTTTGTAACAAGTTACGTTAAATCATGCTCGAGATGGATAGAGTATTTACCTTTAATTTCTAAGTTAAGTTATACCAAGGGATGGGTGATATATTTACTTTTAACTTACTTGTGTATATTACTAATCTTGTAAATTCTTCTAATCAGTGCCTTGGGTGTTTTTTCGTTTTTCCGTTTTTGGTGTTCATAGTTTTTGCAAGTTTTGTAGGTTTGTGGGTTGTATCTGTTTTAAGTTTATGTCGTTTTTGTGTTTTGTGGACTTTCTTGTACTGAAGCTCAGCGATTTGGAGTTCAAGTTCTCCCTCTCAGGAGTCTAAATGGTGCTATAGAGGGTTATGGCTAAGGATGTGTTCAAGTGGTGTACCTGGAACATTAAGGGGAGTCTCTCCAGTCTTAAAAGGGAGGGTGGATGTTGCCTTATTGCAAGAAACACACCTAGATGACGCAGGTATGACCGAGTTTATTTCTCATCTTTCAATACTCGGAGTGGGGGCTGGACATACTTGTTAGGAAGAATCTCCCATTTAAGTTGGTAGAGTGTATTAAAGACACACACGGGGGATTTGTAATCCTTAAAACTTTGATAAATGGGGAAGAATATGGAATCTTAAATGTTTATTGTCCCCCAGCCCACACCCTCAAGCTCTTGATGGATGCACTTTCTAAACTGGTTAACCTTGCATCTCAGCGTATTATCGTTGGGGGGGGATTTTAATTGTCTAATAGATCCTACGGCAGACAGAATGTCCAAAGGCCCCCCCAATATCTTCTTCACGATGTAAGCAATTAAGGGATGTGTGTTGAACTAGGACTGGTAGATGTTTGTAGGCACCTTCACCTTACTGGCAGGGATTTTACATTTTTCTCGAATCCACACAAATGCCTTACTAGGGTTGATCTCCTTTGGACGTCCACAGTGCATTTGGGCTGGGTGATGTCATGTACAATTGGCAATATCACTATTTCTGATCACGCTCCAGTGTATCTAATGGTCAAGAATAAGGATACTATGGTAGGTTCGAGGCACTGGCAACTGAATCCCTTCATCCTTAAGGATAGCAAGTTTACTGAATCCTTTTCTACTGAATTCAGGGCTTTTTTAGACATTAAGCCAGCAATCCATCCATTCTCTGGGAAACTACTAAAGCCTATGCTTGGCAGTTAGTTATTTCCTGTTCTGCCAGTAAGAAACAGCAGAAGGGTGAGCAGCAACACTTGCTCGAAACATGTCTGAAGGCAGCTGAAATGACAGACTTTGATAGGCACTCGCTGACTAAACTGCAGAGGATCACAGCACTTCGGTCCACACTGAGCTCCACGCTCATACAGACAGCCTACATTTACAAATCAAAGGCTGTTTGAGCATGGGCATAAGCTGGGCAAGTACTTAGCATGGAAATGTGTTGCTGGAAAAGCGCAGCAGGTCAGGCAGCATCCAGGGAACAGGAGAATCGACGTTTCGGGCATAAGTCCTTCTTCAGGAAGGGCATAAGCCCTTCTTCAGCATTCCTGAAGAAGGGCTTATGCCCGAAACGTCGATTCTCCTGTTCCCTGGATGCTGCCTGACCTGCTGCGCTTTTCCAGCAACACATTTCCAGCTCTGATCTCCAGCATCTGCCGACCTCACTTTCTCCTCAAGTACTTAGCATATCTGACGGGATGAAGGAGTGCTCCCCAAGCCATTACCTCGATCAGGGAAGACACTGGAAATTTAACCCATGGATTCTAAAAGGGTTAACGCGGCAAATCAGAAATTTTATGCTGAACTACACCAGTTTGAAAGTTGTGAGGATGGGCAGGATGGGATGGAGTTTTTTTTTAAGAATTTGGACCTCCCGGGAGTGACCGCTCCTTAAATACCCCACTGTCAGTGCAAGAGGTGCAGAAGGCTGTGAGGCAGTTTCAGAATGGGAAGGCGAGTCGTCCTGGTGGACTTCCCAGTGAGTTTTATAAGGAATTTATAAATATACTGTCAGGACTGATGCTTAGTATGTTTAACGATTCACATCTTTAAGAGAGGCAAACATTTCTGTTATTCTTAAAAAGGGAGGGCCACAGAGGACTGAGTTTCCTATAGGCCCATCTCACTTATGAATGTCTCTTGCACTAAGACTAAAAACTGTGTTGCCCTCCATCATTAAGAAGGATCAGGCGGGTTTTAGAAAAGGTCACAGATCGTTGAATAATGTCAATGGGTTACTTAATATGATCCAGGTATGTCAATAACGATCACTACAGAGATTAGTGATCTCTCCAGACTCAGAGAAGGCATTTGACTGAGTCAAGTGGCCCTATCTTTTTCATACTTTAAAGAGGTTTGGCTTGGGTGAGGTTTTTACCAGATGGGTAAAGGTTTTGTATAGTGACCCTCTTGCCGCAGTTCTCACCGATGGTGTGTGGTCAAGCAATTCAATATCCTTAGGGGCTGTTGACAGGGCTGTCCCTTATCACCACTGCAATTTACATTGTATTGCCCCCACCAGTCGTTCAGTCACCAAACGGATCCCAACATATCTGCTCCAGGAGTGGAGACAAACTCACATAAGATTGCATTGTATGCAGATGACATTCTTGTCTTTTTATCAAACCCAACAGTTTCGGTGCCTCATCTGATACAATACATTAATTTGTTTGGCAGCTTTTCAGGTTACAGGATGAACTTTGTGAAATCAGAGGCCTGGGGGTCTCCTGAAAATACCTGGCCCTGAGGACGAATCTCGATTTCCCTTTAAATGGTCACCGGAGGGCTTTCTCTACTTAGGTATATTCATTACTCCCGTCTTTGATCAGCTAATTAAACCAATTTGGCCCATTTATTCGACAGAATCAAACAAGACCGTCAAAGATGGGAGGCGCTTCCAATCTCTTGGTTAGGTCGGACAGCCCTCATTAAAAATGAACATTCTCCCCCGCCTGATGTATCCTACGTGAATGCTACCTCTATGCTAAGCAAACATTTAGAAGACTGAACGGCTGGTTCAGTTCCTTTATCTGGTATCACAAGCGATCCCTTATTAAACTGACTAAACTGCAGCTACTCCACAGACTGGGAGGAGTGGACCTCCCTGATAACAAAAGCTAACAGTTAAGCCCGTCGCTATCTTACGTGGATGATTGGGCCCAGGGGGACCCTCACTTACTATAGTTGGACATCAAAGCAACTCAGGCAAGCTGTTCTTGGACAAAATGAGGAGAGTTAAGGAATATTGCCATAGCCCAATAGTTATTAATAGTGTTAAACCATGGAGGGCAATGTGTCAGACTGAGGGCAATATCGCCAAAACATTTTTTTTACACCCATAGTTGGCATGCTGGGTTTTCAGCTGGGGATGATGGACTCTGGTTTAAACTTTGGGCAGCTAGGGGTGTGTCTTGCTTGGGTGACTTATTCGAGAGGGATATATTGCTGTCTTTTGACCAGTTGGCTCGGAAATACAAGTTGCCCAGTAGGGACCTCTTCCATTTTTTTCAAATTAGGAATTTCATACAAAAAGAGACCACATTTCTTTTTTTTTAGATTACCTACAGTGTGGAAACAGGCCCTTCAGCCCAACAAGTCCACACCGACCTGCTGAAGTGCAATCCACCCAGACCCATTCCCCGAACACTACAGGCAATTTAACATGGCCAATTCACCTAACCTGCACATTTTTGGACTGTGGGAGGAAACCCACACAGACATAGGGAGAATATGCAAACTCCATACAGCCAGTCGCCTGAGGCAGGAATTGAACCCAGGTCTCTGGCACTCTGAGGCAGCAGTGCTAACCACTGTGCCACCATGCCGAACTGATTCTTATAGATCTGACATGGAGCAGTGGGTGCAGAGTGCTGAGAACACATTTTCTGAATGCAATGTCTATCACCCATTGGGAGAGGGCCCCTCGGACGAGACCGAATGGCTCTGTAAGGTATGGGAGAGAGAGCTTGACGTTGAGATCTCTTCTAAAGTATGGGAGGATATCTGGGAAAAAGCCAGGAGGATCTCCATTTGTAACAGGCCCAGCAATTGAAGATTCTCCAGAGGGTCCACTTGGCTCCAGGCCGCCTTCAAAATTTAAAGCGGGAGCATCTCCGATGTGTCCTAAATGCAAGATGAGTGTGAACATGCTCACTCATCGTCTCTGGTCCTGCCACAGGCTGTGGGCATATTGGAGAGCTGTGGTAGGTGAAATAGAGGGGATCTTGGGGATAGAGGTGGAGATGGAACCGGTGACTCTTCTTCTTGGCCTGGATAATCTACTTCCATTAATCATGCATCAAAAAAAGGCTTTTCAGTATCCTCACTTTTTGCAGAAGAACATTCAGTTAGGGTGGGTGTCCGAAAAAACCCCAGGACTGACGGGATGGCATAAGCTAGCCATGGAACACATCTCTTTGGGCTTCCTTACAAGTATGGTGCACCATAAAACTGAGAATTTTTGTAAGACATGGCGGCCCTTTCTGGACTACTTGGGTACAGATGTGTCTGCCGTACTAATAAGGGCCTTTACATGGCCATGACGATTCTGTTTAATGAATCTGGTATCCAGACAGAAGGAACTACAAACACATGGATATATATAAACTTATGCTCTCGATGGTCAAGGGCTTTTACTTTGTTTCATTGAGTGGTATTATTATTATTACTGTCATTACTTATTAGTTAGTTATTAGTTATTATTTACTTATGTAATTAGTGGGTTCCTTTGTATTGTTTCGAATTGTTTTGTTTAGTATTTGTTCTAATAGCCAAAACATTTTCTTTATTTTCAATAAAAATATATTTTTTCAAAACTCTTACACCAGTTAGATAATAGCAGAACACAGACTTCAATGTGCAATCTATTCTAAACTTCATGACATGTCATCATGCAGTTGAGTTATGATTCTGAAACTTAATGTGATTCATAATCTATTTGGGCCACTTGCTCAATATTAAATCATAGACAGTTTCAGTATAGTTTTTTTATTCATTCAATTGATCTTAGCCCTGATTGCCCAGAGGGTTGTTAAGAGTTGACCAAATTGTGGGTATGGAGTCATATGTAAACCTGACCAGATAAGGATGGCAGTTTCCTTTTGTAAAGGGCATTAATGAACCAGATGGTTTCACCTGACAATGGTTTCTTAGTTATCATTACATTCTTAATTCCAGATTGTTGTTGAATTCAGTTCAATTGAATTAATGAGTTTTTCCCATAGCAGACTTTGAACCTGGGACCTCTGGTCATTACTGGAACTACTGGATTGATTGGGTCCAGCGATAAATCCACTAAGCCATCCCCTTACTTAATTAGAAATGGATTACTGAAGAGTATGTGATGCCAAATGAACTTGATTACATTTTTGAATGAGGTACCATAAAGTAGGACAGTGAAATGTCCCTGGGTAGCATTTAAACAGCAGGTACTGGATAAAGTGTATTGAAAGCGACTGTTAGCTATTGTTGAAGTTGAAATTATTGCAAGAAATTGTTGACCTGTTCCATTCAATAATTGGCTGATCATCTGGAGACAAAGAGTAAGGATGATGTTCAGGTAATCTAATTGACTGGACATTACTGGCGCCTTCCTGCAGCAATCTGTTGTGGGTCATCAGTGATTCATTGTATTTATAAATGATGGAATAAAAAGCTTCATATTTATCAATGACTCAAAGATCAGTAGCCTTGTAAGCAATACATTGAAGCATAACTTTACAAAGAAATATTGGTTAAGTGAAAGCGCAAAACTGAGGCAAATAGATTTCAATGCGTACGAATATGATATTATCTAATTTCAATGGACAGAATATGATACTACCTAAATCATGAAAAGTTGGAAAACAATGGAACCCCAAAGACACTTGAGCAGCTGTATCAGTCATCAAAACATCATGGATGGGCATAAGATATAATCAAAAGGACGAAAAGGTGGCCTTTTTTTATATAGGATGGTACAACCACAGAATAAATATGCATATACACTAAAGTATACACATACCATACAGTGCATTTGATTATATTGATGGTCTCTACTTATGCTGTTTCCCCCAACAGAAATAATTATTTCTATATCCATGTTATCCAAACCTCTCATGATTTTAAATACCTCTATTGATTCACCCTGCAGCCTTCTTTTTATCAAGAATAGACAGCCAGCATCTTAATCTTCCGTTGAAATGTATACCCACACATTTTTAGTATCATTCCTGTTGATCTCCACTGCACCCTCTTCAGTGGTCCAACATCCTTTTTTTATGATATTACAATTAGAGCAACACTTAAGTTGTTATAAGATTGGCTGCAGGTTTGGGACAACTTCCTGACTTTTTAGTTTTGTCCCATTAGAAATAAAGCCTGGCATCAAACTTGGTTTGTAACTTTACTAACCTGTGGTGCAACTTTCTATAATTAGTGCTTTTTGTACTCCAATGACCTTTATTTCCTACCTCACTTCATCTTGGACTTTTCCAAGTAATAACTGACCTCACTATTCTTCCGACCAAACTGTACTACCTTACTTTGATCTGTGCTGAACTTCATTAGCCGATTATATACCCACTCTACAATTTTTTTATATTTTCCAATGAATCCTTCAGTGATGTTATCACACAACTCTGGAGTAGGTAGCTCTTGAATCCAGGCCTTACGACGTAAAGGTAGGGACACTACCACAGTGCTACAATGCCCTCAAGTTTTACTGCCAAGATGGCACCAGGAAATGGCAGTATGAAAAGAAAGATTAAACAACTCTGATATCACTTTGAGCACCTGGATTTCAACTTTCTGCACAGCGAGACATTTGACACAATTATAACATGTTGTATGACAGTTCTGTGGTCACTTTCAATCTCTTAAAGCTTCTAACCATTTATGCTGTCTCATGGAAGAATGCCTGTAACTCACTGAGGTTTGAGTCTTAGAAGCGCATACTCTGTAATTATTCCAAACAAATTCTGTCTAGGAAATTGAACAGGAGGTTATTGGTGTCAAGGGAATGAATTAAGTTTCAATTAATTGCAAATAAAGTATTTTCACATTTAGATTTAAAGCGAGCAATTCCTTGATGGCAGGAATATCTCTGTGCCATAATTGGCTTCTAGTGCTGATTGCTCACACGTTAATGCAAAGCTAATCACCCTCAAATCTAGCCACTATCAGGGTTTCTCGGACATATCTGTCTTGTCTCGCTACTGTACGGACTTCTTCAGCATCCTCAACATCGCTGTTGCCTCTCTCAGCATCGCTGTCAGATTTCCCCTTTCTTCTCATCTGTAGTCAGGTGGCTGGTCCATCTCCCCATCTTTTAAATTCTCACCCCATCGTAGAGCTAAATTGTGCAGGGCGCACTGAACAGTCACTAATTTGAAGACCTTGTCCAGCCAAGAACTGAAGTGTTCCAGCTGTGCAGTCCAGGCGATAGAAGCACAGTTTCAGAAGGTCAATTCTCTGTTCAATGATGGCTCCCGTGAATGTATAATCAGCGCCATCACCTTCTTCAGGTCAATTAGGGATGAGCAACAGTAGCAAAGCTGACATCCCCTGATTTTATTTTAATCAGCCTCTGTCTGAGTTTTGTGCACTATACCTTTTGGTTCTCCATGCCACAGCCATGGAGATGGTATAGTCACAAAGTCGAATGAGTGTATGTTCACTTTAAAATAGAGAGTGTTTTCTGAATATTGAAGTAAACTTAAAGTGCAGGCTTAGCTGCCCAAATGGAAAGGCTGGGAAACGGGTTGTTCCAAAATAAATACATGTAACAGTTGGCTGTTAAATGAATACCCCGAGTTTAGGTTGCTATTTTGACAACAATTCAAATTTAACCAATTACTTTAAATTATGCTCATGATACTAAATCCCAATCGAGGTTAAGTTTATTGTTTTGACAATATCGGACCAATGAAAATAATGATGATGGGGTATAAAACCAAAGCATTTTGAAAATTTGGTCAGAGAGCAACTGCCACCGATCAGCAGAGAGCTGCCTTAGAGCTGGAGAGCTAACTGCACATGTAATATCTTGCTCTCAAAGAAATTAGAAGACACTTTCTATCAAAAAGGTACCTTTTCCTGTAAAACATACTTGCAGTAAGAAGAAGATGACCTGGGAGATCAGCAGACAGAAGATTGAAGACAGCGGAGAAGACAGAGACCGAATGGACTTGAGATTAAGTCAATGTAATGGTTGATAATTGGAACAGCATTTTTATACAATTGAGGTCTGACAGTAAGTAATAAAGAAAATGGGGCTTGGATTTGTGAATAGCTTTTGTTTAGTGTTCACTATTAGAGTTAGGAAAATATTTTTTTTCTTTAAATAGTGGAACTTAGGAGTTCTCTATTGTTCACTCAGATTTTAACAGATTACGAAGCAAGGTAAACTTTTCTGGGCATTTGGTTTTAATTGACAGAGAGGTTCAACCTCTGTGTCATAACAATATGGTGAAGGTAGCGATAGTTGAGGAACCAGGGAGTTGTGCAAAATGGATAGGAAGCATATACTTCCAGGAATTGATGTCTGTGGGGATCACAAACAAACTGGGCATTGAGGGAGTAAAGTCTCTTTCTGTTCAAGCATCTGGCTGGATGATGCCTTGGAGTTCTGAGTTCACGGCAATCGATGGCTCCTTACACCTGAGAGAACCCAGAGACAGCTGCAAAATCTGCAGATCTGGGCACCTTGGCTCTCTGGGTCCACGATGAACTGGACAAAGGGGAGTGCTTTCTTGTAAAGTGTAATGGTGAACTCACTTGTGGGCTACTAATTGGGAGATGCCACAAATGCCCCCTGATGAAGTTTGAGAGGGGCCAAGGGCAAGGCAGTTTAAGGCTGCTGTGATCTTTAGTGCCACGGGTTGTGTCTGAAGCCAGTAACCCACAGATCTGCCTGTACAAAGTAGCAGATATAAGTGACAGCATCCTTAGTCATGCAAATAGGTCTCAGCACTACGTCTTAATCATCCGTAGGTAGTGGCCACACCTATCCTGCCTCAGTACACTGATCAGCTGTACTGAAGACAGTGGTTCCTGTTTCCAGGCACTGCATGCTCACCCACAATGGCCCCTGGTGAGCTTTATGTCTCTGGTTCTATTGGCACTGGCCATTCTTCCTATCTTTCCCCACCCTCCTTAACCTCAGTAATGCCAGTGCAGCTGCTACAGTTAATTAGTCAAAGATCTATCATGAAAGTGTTAATCTGTAAAGAAACAGCAGGAATGAGATAGTTGCTTTCCATTTGAGATCTTGACACAGTCGTGATGCTTTTTGGGTCTCTCTCAGGCTGCACATGCATTTGGCAAAAGCTTGCACCCATCTCTTCAGGGTGAGGTGCATCTTCCATGACGCATGACTTCCTTTTCCTCATTCTGTCATGCAAGATCTCTTTACTTTCCATGCATGCTACAATTAGCTCAATCTGACTCTTGGTGACCTCTGTTATCCCCTGCAATGCAGATCTACCAACTTAGAATCAACAGCCTGCATAATAGTTTCATCCCCCCATTTTTAATGTTCAGATACATGGATTAGGAATGCTACTGCAGAGCTACATGTAGGATAACCACCATCATGATGGTTGGTGAGTTTTAGATACCCTCTGCAGTTCAATGAATGGTTGGGATGTTGATGTTAGGATTTAGAGCTTATTCACTGTTATTGTTCAGTGAGTGGATCCCTTCAGTGCTTAGACCTGAGTGCTTGTGCAACAGTACTTTTCAATTACTGTTTCATTTTGCTAAGCTGGATGTTTTGTGCTGTGCAGGAACATGTGCAAACACATCTTGGACCCCTCTCATATGAACTGTACATTCTCCATGAAGTCTTGTTTTGTGAATTCAAAGAGAAGTAGTCATTTAACTTGGCTGCTCTCTACCCTCCTTCTCTCCACCTTTTCCACCATCAATGTGGATGGCCTTCCTCTTTCATCTGGAACTCCCTTCCATTCTTCAGTACCACCTGTGAAGATTGGCTCTTTACACAATCTTCCTTCATATTCCTGTTCTTTCCACTACACCCATTCTGATCCCCATGGCTACCCTTAACCTTACACTTCACTCTCTTATTTTCTTATATTCAGTCTAACTCGTCCATGCCAACCAGATATCCTAAGTTAATCTTGTACCATTTGCCAGCATTTGGCCCATATCCCTCTAAACCCTTCCTATTCAGATACCCATCCAGATGCCTTTTAAATGCTGTAATTGTACCAGCCGCCACCACTTTCTCTGGCATCTCATTCCATACACGTACTACCCTCTGTGTGAAAAAGTTGCCCCTTAGGTTCCTTTTAAATATTTTCCCTCTCGCCCTAAACGTATACCCTTTAGCTCTAGACTTCCATATCCCAGGGAAAAGACCGTGTCTATTTATCCTATCCATGCCCCTCATGATTTTATAATTCTCTATAAGGTCACCCCTCAGCCTCCGATGCTCCTGGGAAAACAACCTCAGCCTATTCAGCCTCTCCTTGTAGTTCAAATCCTCCAACCCTGGCAACATCCTTGTAAATCTTTTCTGAACCTTTTCAAGTTTCACAACGTCCTTCCCAAAGCAAGGAGACCAGAATTGCACACATTATTCCAAAAGTGGCCTAGCCAATGTCCTGTACAGCTGCAACATGACCTCCCAATGCCTATACTCAGTGCTCTGACCAATAAAGGCAAGCATACAAAATGCTTTCTTCACTATCCTATCTACCTCTGATTCCACTTTCAAAGAGCTATGAACCTGCACTCGAAGGTCTCTTTGTTCAGCAACACTCTCCAAGACCTTACCATAAAATGTATAAGTCCAATTGCTCAGAATTCTTCCAGTACCCATGCCAATCATGCCCTGCCTGTGACCAAGTGTGTGCCACAAGGATTGATGCTGGGTCCACTGCTTTTTTGTCATTTATGTAAAGGATTTGATGTGAATATAGGAGAAATGGTTAGTGTTTTTGCAGATGACACCAAAATTGGAGGTGTAGTGGACAGTGAAGAAGGTTACCTTAGAGTCCAACGGGATCTTAATCAGATGAGACACTGGGCTGAGGAGTGGCAAATGGAGTTTAATTTAGATAAATGTGAGGCACTGCATTTTGGAAGGGCAAATCAGGGCGGGACTTATACACTTAATGGTAGGCCCTGAGAGTGTGCTGAACAAAGAGACCTTGGAGTGTAGGTGGATAGTTCCTTGAGTGTAGAGTCACAAGTATTGGTGAAGAAGGCATTTGGTATGCTCGCCTTAATTTGTCAGTTAACAGAGTACTGTATAAGAGTTGGGATGTCATGTTGTGGCTGTTATTATGAAGATGTGGGTGTACTGTACCTTTAAGAGACTTAAAAGCTCGCAGTGACAGCACCAAGTGTTCTCAATAAGATACAATGTAACATGAACTCCAGCTACTGGGGTAGCTAGGGTAGCTGGTTGCCTGGAAACAACAAAACAGATTTGAATTAGGCTAATCAGTTTAAATTATACCCCCAAAAATACCAAACTCCAATCCAGTTTGAATTTAGTAAATTGACAATCTTAAAAGCCAATGATACAATCCGATGCTTTGGGGGTACTAGACTGGGGAAAATTGAACAGTTGATCGGAGAACTGCCAAACTACCAGCATGTAAAAAGACGGCCTGAAAAATAGTTCTCTGAAAAGTCCCTTTATCGATCAGTAACCTGTGAAGCAGAATCCCTAAGAAGAAGAAAATAGGACACAGGAATATCCACATAGAAGAACTGAAAGCTGCCTGGTATTGAGGTAAGAAGTTTTATTTTGTAAATTGTAATTTGGAGTTTTATCGGACTAGTATATAAGGGAAGGTAAAAGATAGGTTAGAGTAAGGACTTGTTAATAGTTGTTAGTTAAGTATTCTCTGTTATACTTTAAGAATTAAACTTGTTAATTTTTACTTTAACTAGTTCTTGGCCTATCGAATTTTCACAGACTACTGCACAAGATAGATCTTTTCTGTGTTGCTAGTTTTAAATTAAGCAGGAGAGTTTACCCCATGTCATAATACTGTTCAGGACATTAGTTAGGCCACTTCTGGAATACTGTGTTCAATTCTGGTCTCCCTGCTATCGGAAAGATGTTGTTAAACTTGAAAGGATTCACAAAAGATTTACAAGGATGCTGCCAGGGTTGGAGGGTTTGAGCTATAGGCAGAGACTCTCAAACTTTATCTGGTTAAAATGGAATTCAAATTGATCAGTAGTCCCATTTAATTATGACACTATATGATTGTTTACATGCAGCGCTTTCATACTATGTTGAATAATGAATTTAGAAAAATGGTTATTTACTTGCATAAATCAGTGGGATAGGTGTGTCTGTTTCTCACTGCATTATCTGTCTCTCCTTGTGTGCGTTCCTCCTAGGTGAATCACACTGTGTTGCTCATGTGGTGGCTGCACTTGATCCCAGTCTCTTTACAAGGTCCATAGAACCTCTACAGATTCTCAGAAATCAACAGACTCTAGTTTGAGAACCACCGCATTACCTTGCACATTATCCATAAGATAACATATTTTCAATTGTGTATTACCGTTTAGACTCTGAGAAGGGACAGGAGACTCGAGTAATTCTAAGTTTCACAGTATTAGATACACCAACTGATCATGAGTCAAAATCAAAGAAGCTGAATGCAGATCAATACGTTTGATTCTGGTGGGGAGAAAAGGGAACATCAGACGTTGAAAATAAGTGAATGATACCCAACTAAACAAAATGAAGAAATCAGACAGAAATTGTTTCACTGTGGAGCACAATAGGAATTAAAACAATACGTACACTTGTTAGTGAAGTGGTAAACTCACAGCACCCTGTTCCAATTGTGGCATATTGAATCTTTTCTTTAGGAATTCCAGCAGCATTAAATATATACACAGCATATGTATATGTCTGGTGGAAAGAAAAGGTGTCAAAATTTCTCGAGTCCAACAAAATATAGCGAGGCTCTATTAATACAGAAAACTTGTAATCAGTAGATAAAGTGTAAATAAAATTTGGAGCCTAACGATGAACTCACATGCATACATTAATTAAATATCTTATTCTATAAAGGTCTTCTGTACAAAATCAGCTTTTCCTACAATGTGGTGGTTGCTTCTACATATTGAAATAGTGCATACCCAATTGCTTACTTATAACAAGGCTTAAAAAGGTAAAGCTATTCTGTAAATGTGCTTAGATGCACAGAGGGAGGAATTTAATGGAGCTCACCAGAGCAGGCATGGTGGCCATTAGTGTGTGGGAATATCTCCATCTAATTTTCATAAGTAAATGAATTGCTTTATATTTAGTGTTGGCACAGGAAGGGCCCAACACAGGAACTCCACCAGCTGACAGCAGGAAGTTGATTAGACATATTAATGAGTCATTCAAAACACATTCTCCTCAAATCCACTGACATTTAAAAATACCTTTTGCATTCATTATTTCCCCAGGTCTACAATGCCTCCCAAAGGTCTACCAGTGGGCTGCTGGCTCATCCACAAGTAGTCAATGCTTAATTAACTGACTCAGCTTTGGGTACTGTGGAAACTTAAGACCCTGCTCTGTTTCAGGCCCCCCACTCGAAACGATTCCCACGCTGTTCCACTTTCCAGACTCCAGAAAGCCAGGCCACCCAATTAGATTAGATTACTTACAGTGTGGAAACAGGCCCTTTGGCCCAACAAGTCCACACCGACCCGCCGAAGCGCAACCCACCCATACCCCTACATTTACCCCTTACCTAACACTACGGGCAATTTAGCATGGCCAATTCACCTGACCTGCACATCTTTGGACTGTGGGAGGAAACCGGAGCACCCGGAGGAAACCCACGCAGACACGGGGAGAATGTGCAAACTCCACACAGTCAGTCGCCTGAGGCGGGAATTGGTGCTGTGAGGCAGCAGTGCTGACCACTGTGCCACCATGCCACCCGTGAATCTGTGGGAGAGAAGACTTTCCACCTCCCACACCCACCCCACCCCCAACCACCACCACCTCCCTCATGCCTGGCATTGCTTGAACTCGATTCTGCACAGAGTTAACAGTTAGGCTGGGAACTTGACACCGGAGAACAACTTATGGGTGAAGTTAGCAAGAAGTCAGCAGGAAATCCAAGAAAGGATGGCCCAGTGGCTAGCACTGCTGCCTCACAGTGCCAGGTACCTGGGTTCAATTCCAGCCTTGAATAACTGTCTGTGTGGAGTTTGTACATTCTCCCACTGTCTGTGTGGGTTTCCTCTTAGAATCCAAAGATATGTAGGTTTGGTGGATTCGCCATGCTAAATTGGCTCGTGTGTCGGCTTGGTGGGTTAACAATGGTAAATGGGGGGTTACAGGGATAGGACGATGCTCACCAGAGAGTCAGTGCAGACACAATGGATCAAATGACCTGTATGGATTCTACAATTCAATGAAAGCAGTGAGGGAGTAATGGCAAGAACACTTGAAAGAAAGAGCACTTTTATGATCATTTTGTTACACACAGGGTCGTATGCATATTATTAAATAAACACAGGAATCTAGTACTTCCTACTAGCTTTTGTGCAACATTTGTCTTTTACCATGACCAACTGTTGGATAGACAGTGAGCACCTGATGATGGAATGCAGAGACAAGGCAAAAACACAACATAGTCTTTCAGCATCCAGAAAACCCCAACTGATGAGCATATTCAGATGGAGGTGTACATTAGTACAGTGAGATAGTGTTTCATTATTATGGGAAATTTGGGAAATTTCTCCGTTTGCTAATCCCCAGTACTGGTGTTGCCAGAAAAGATAATGATTTAATTGTATTATGCAATGTCCTCAATTTGCCTGTTTACTGGAATCAGGTTAACAGAAAACTCTGGCCAGGCTCCTGTACCTAACAAGAACCATTAGTTACCACCAAATAAATAAATCCTGGCCACAAACAAACAAATCTATGAATGTTCAACATAAAACTCTACTAGTTGGAGCTCTGTCCCCTTTTTAAAACCCCTCTAACACCCAGGCATGTACAAGTACATTGGTGTTATGGGTGGAGAAAAATAGTACTGGGAAACACACTTCAAAAGCGTGAATCCTCAGGATTCAATGTTTTTGCTTACCATGACCTTCTGTTTTCTGATCTTCTGCTCCAGATTCTTTCACTTCTTTGCAGGAGGCATACTAATTATAAAGTCTTTGAGTTACTGGTTAAAGTCAGCAGGTTTTGCAGCAATTGATGGGAGAAAATAAATGGCTTAGGTACTTTTATTGCAGAACTATAGAAACATACCCGCTTCTTCCAGTCTAGAAACCTTCTGCCTCTATACTGTTCACTCAGACAGCTGTTACCAGACTAATGACCTTTGGCATCCACAGCTGGTCACAATTTGACAAACCAGTCAGCAACCTGTTGCTGGCCGAATCTCACAGCACACACATCCTGGTGCCACTACAATCTATCTGACCTTCCTGACATCTTGCAAAGCAACAGTGCAGACTAAACTCAAATGAGTTCCAATAACTTGATTTCAAAAGTGCAGCAATTCTTTCCACAGGCCTTGGTTTTAAAACAGGCCTTTGTTTTTACATTTTGATTCACAATTAAAGAAAAAAATTAAAATGGGGCCATTTTAGGTAATTCTCCAGTGGACCTCAGACTTACTTACAGCATCATTCCCACATAACTGCATGGCACTACCCAGCACAAACGTGATGATCAATTGCCGTTGGACAGAGCGGTCTCGGAACAGATCCCACAATTTCTTTGACCTTTGACCTTCAAGCGCTTTTTGCTCCTCTAGCATTTCATCCATTTCGGCATTGAAATTGATCTCTCCACGTAATTTCCTCAATGCTAAAGAAATGGAAAGTTGGGATTAGCAGAGGGTCAATGAGACCATATTATTCCACTCTAATTAGAATAGATAACCTTTCTTAGAATGCTCCTGTTCAACCGTGAAAGGATTTGAAAGAGGTTGGCTGATGAGGTAGTGACTGGAATCAAGCATATTTACATGTCTGGATGTTCACAAAGCTCCCAATTAAAGGCATTGGAGCATTCATGCAAAATACCTGTAGATGAATTTGGTTACTTGCTTCCTCCTTCAAGTCATAGAGTCATAGAGATGTACAGCATGGAATCAGAACCTTCGATCCAACCCATCCATGCCAACCAGATATCCTAAATGAATTTCATCCCAATTGCCAGCATGTGGCTCATACCCCTCTAAACACTAGGCAAAAGTGAGGACTGCAGATGCTGGAGATCAGAGTCTAGATTAGAGTGGTGCTGGAAAAGCACAGCAGGTCAGGCAGCATCCGAGGAGCAGGAAAATAGACATTTCAGGCAAAAGCTCTTCATTAGGAATGAAGGCAGGGAGCCTCCGGGGTGGAGAGATAAATGCGAGGGGGGTGGGCTCTAAACACTTCCTATTCCAGATGCCTTTGAAATGTTGTAATTGTACCAGCCTCCACCACTTCCTCTAGCAACTCATTCTATATACGCACCACCCTCTGCGTGAAAGCATTGCCCCTTAGGTCCATTTTCAATCTTCCCCCATTCACCTTAAACCTTTGCCCTCTAGTTTTGGAAAACGCCCTTGGCTGTTCACCCCGTCCATGTCTCTTGTGATTTTATAAACCTCTATAAGGTCACTCTTCAGCCTCCGACGCTCAGGGAAAACAGCCCCAGCCTATTCAGTCTCTCCCTGTAGTTCAAACCCTCCAACCCCGCAAACTATCTAAAAAGCAACTGAATCATTGTTATGGTATTATTTTAGATTAAGAGTTGGATTAATCTAACGTTAAGAAGAATGAGAGTTGATCTCACTTAAACGTAACAAATTCTAAACAGGTAGACACAGCGGATCCTGACAGGATGTTCCCCTGCTGAAGGGTCTAGAATACAGTCTCAAAACAAAGGGCAAGCCATTTCAAACTGAGATAAGGAGGAATATCTTCAGCCAGAGGGTAATGAATTTTTGGCATTCTCTATATCAAAGAACTGTGCAAGCTCACTTATTGAGTATGTCCAATAGACTGCTAGGTACTACGCACACTAAGTGATATGGTGATGGCATGGAAAAACGGCATGAGGTAGATGATTGGCCATGATCTGGAATGGTAGAGCAGACGTGAGAAGCTGATCCTGCTCCAAACTGCATTGGGATATCTATGATTTATAGAGTCATAG
Source organism: Chiloscyllium plagiosum (assembly GCF_037043375.1). NCBI lineage: Eukaryota > Metazoa > Chordata > Chondrichthyes > Orectolobiformes > Hemiscylliidae > Chiloscyllium > Chiloscyllium plagiosum. Next base: position 48,269,675 of record NW_028270162.1, on the reverse strand, counting down.
AGATGTACAGCATGGAAACAGACCCTTCGGTCCAACCCGTCCATGCCAACCAGATATCCCAACCCAATCTAGTCCCATCTGTCAGCACCCGGCCCATATCCCTCCAAACCCTTCCTATTCATATACTCATCCAGATGCCTTTTAAGTATTGCAATTGTACCAGCCTCCACCACTTCCTCTGACAGCTCATTCCATACACATACCACCCTCTGTGTGAAAATGTTGCCCCTTACGTCTCTTTTATATCTTTCCCCTCTCACCCTAAACCTATGCCCTCTAATTCTGGACTCCCCAACCCAGGGAAAAGACTTTGTCTATTTATCCTATCCATGCCCCTCATAATTTTGTAAATCTCTATAAGGTCACCCCTCAGCCTCCGACGCTCCAGGGAAAACACCCCAGGCTGTTCAGCCTCTCCCTATAGCTCAAATCCTCTAACCCTGACAACATCCTTGTAAATATATTTCTACCTAACTAATTGATTGAGAAAAATAATATTAATTTAAGCTTGGATAAAACATTTCAGATTTCTTACAGTCCCCATTAACTGATTGTCCCCACTATGTTAGTTGGATTAGCAGATATCCAATGCGGTTTATCATGAAGTTTTGGAGGTTGTTCTGTGACAGAAGGAATAGAAATGGACAGCATATTTTCAGTGAAGAAATTCTGAAAGATTCCCACAGAGGTGTATTCAGACAATGAAGTGATTTATTTTCATAAAGATTCCCACAGAGGTTTTAGATTAGATTACTTACAGTGTGGAAACAGGCCCTTTGGCCCAACAAGTCCACACTGACCCACAACCCATCCCCTACAGGCAATTTAGAACGGCCAATTCACCTAATCTGCACATTTTTGGATTGTAGGAGGAAACCAGAGCAGACACAGGGAGAATGTGCAATCTCCACACAGAGAGTTGCCTCAGGCAGGAATTGAACCCAGGTCTCTGGCGCTATGAGGTAGCAGTGCTAACTGCTGTGCCACCGTGCCGCCGGTGTATTCAGACAATGAAGTGATTGATTTTCTTTCCTCTCAATTACTGGAAAGCAAGTACCATCTTCATTATCTATTGCAGGCAGATAAACAAAATAAAAATCTCTTCATAAACCATAATTATAAAAATAAATAAAGCTGTGTCACTATGATGTGAAGAGTGTGCTAATGGAGGAACAGAGCAACTTGGTGTAACTCCTGTTGGAGCTATCCCCACAATCCCTGAACCAATGGACAAATGAATTTATCTTCCCCTCTCCCAACCACTTACCCTTCATGCACATGTTCTTGTCCTCCCTGTCAATCAGCAAGTACCTGGGGCTTTCTGGACACCATGGCAGAGTCATGAGTTGGATTATAGCTGGAGCTGCACTGGATGCCAGCAGTAGAGGCCACAAGTCTTCATTGCCCAAGATCTCCCTGCAATTAGTGTTGTGAAATTGTTTCATCTCTTTATCAATACACATTGCATTAGCAATGCAAACAATATATTCATACAGCAGGCAAAGGATTAGCAGTGAATGGAGATCTGTGAAGGGAAAATGTTAATATATCTCTCCTGCCAATGATGTTCACATTCTAAAGAATTATTTTAAAGTAGAATGTATACATGTCACATATATACAAAAATATATACGGACTGAACATTTCCCAGTTATTAACTAAGGTTTATTGATAGGTTTATTTGCATCAAAATTGTTAATCTGCAAACTAGAAATTATTTGCCGTATAAGCAACCTTGTGAGAGCAAGCCAGGGAAAATATCTATTACAGTTCATCTTTTCTTGAGTGCCTGACTCTCCATGCATTACCCAGACAATGTCAGAAGTGAATTTGACACTGGGGAAGGAAGGTTTACAGAATTCAATGACTAGCTAACAAGCCCCCACTTTCAAGGAAATTGGTATTGGGTGAGCGAAGGCTTTGAAGAAGTACAGAGGACAGGCCATCAGATCCAGCTCCTGTGATATAATCAGAGATTTTCTTTTTGTTCATGAAATATGGGCATTTATTACTCACCCCTATTTGCCCTTGATGAAGTTTAAGCTGCGACCTTGAAGTGCTTCATTCAGTGTGGTGCAATAGTACCACACCCTATCAACAGTGCCACCACCATCAGGTGGGTCTGTCCAGCCAATGGGCCAGGGAATACTCAGGGATTGTGGAGGAGGAGCCTGTGACGTTAGGGATTATTTAGCAAGTATGACTGCCAGGTTATTATTTAAGTAGTCCATTGGAGAGCTCTCTCAATATTATCACAAGTCTCCAGATGTCGGTGAAGAGGAAGTCAAAGTTAGCTAGACCAAGGGATTTGTTGCATCTGATGCTTAGCTGGATGTTGTATTGTCCATCAGATTTTATACTCTATAGACGTTATTGCAGTGACTTAATACAACTGAACGGATGGTTTGGCAATTTCAAAAGACTGTCGAGAATCAAGCCCACAGTTGTGTTTGTGGAGTCACATATAGACCAGGCCTGTTACAGTCAGTGAATTTGCTTAATTAATGAACCAGGTGGATTTTGTGTCATTTCATGATCACCAAAGTTGGTGTTTTGTTATTTAGTCCAAATTTAAATGATTTCTGTGATGGGATACATATTCATGTTATCAGAGTGCTGGTCCAGGCGTCTGGATTGCTAGCTCAGTAGCATAATCGTCTCCTACTACACTGGGGCTTATAATCAATCAGATTGCTGTAGCCCTGCAGTCACATGTAGACCAGATCAGGTAAACGTGGCAGGTGGCCTTGCCTAGAGGATATTAGTGAACCAGAGAATCTTTTACAACAATCTGGTAGACTCATGAAGTCTTACTTGCAGGAGAATGCCACCCATGCAATTGCAGTGGTGACACAATCTGCAGAAAATCTTTTCTGGGGCTGACCGGTTCAGAACAGAGAAGCCAAAAGCCACCATTGTCCTTGTCCTCAGCTCGTAACGCTCTACCAAGACAGAGTTACAACTGCCCCCAAGATGCACCAAATGATAGTGTAGTAATAGGAAGAATGCATATGCAATGTAAAAATGTGCCGTGTTCTAAATTACAATTTTGTGGTGGCATGAGAGAATGTTAATAACCATTTCTCCTTTTTTGAACTGGTTATATGCACAAGCAATGTTCTTCTAGATACCATCCAGGACATGGCTTAACCTGCAGCTAGAAAAAGGAAGATACTTACAACGGTCTTAGCTCGACACCAAACCGAATGACTCAGTCATTTCCCCTTCCCCTGATTTTTATTAATCCATTCATGGGATGAGAGCATCTCTGGCTAGGCCAGCACTTATTGCCCAGAGGGCAGATAAGACTCAACTGCATCACTGTGGGTCTGGAGTCACATGTAAAAGCAGACCAGACAAGGAAGGCAGATTTCCTTCCCTAAAGGACATTGGTGATCCAGCTGGGTTTTTTCCCAAAAATACAATAATGGTCTCACAGTCATCATTAGACACCTAATTCCACATTCTTCATGGAATTTAAATTCCACCATCTGCTATTGCAGCATTTGAACCCATGACCCCAGACATTTCAGGAATTAATAGTCTAGCAATAATGCCATTAGACCATTGCCTCCCTGACCATAGAATGATATATGGGAACAGGTCATGGTAGATTACACTGTGAGGGCTCAATGGCAGAGAGGTGAGAGGAAGAAACTTTAATTTTCAGTGGGTGTTCGGAGGGTGGAGGGAGGTTGCAAGGGAGGTGGAGGGAGACTGCTACAGAGTGAGGGTATAAAAGGGAGGCCATTAGAGAGGTGAGGTATGACAGGGAATCTATAAAGGGGGAGCGTGTGTGAGAGAGAAAGAGAGAGAGAGAAGACAGCTACAAGGGAAGGTGGTGGGAGAGAAAGGGAGATTAACAGGGAATATGGGAGAGAGAGAGTGACAGCAAGACGGTAGATAGGAATGAGAGGGAAACCAAAAGGAGGAGTTAGAAACTACAAGGAGCACTGTGGCATCTAGGAAATCAATGCTTTCTTTCAGCGTTATGTTTTCATTTTTAATTGAGCAATCATAATTATTTAGGATATTGATAATTTCTTCCAATCTGTTTCTGAGTCCAAATAATCCACACATCAACACAACTACAGAAGGTCAATATATTATGTGACTGCATCATGCAATGAAGGAATTAGAGAGAATGAAAAAGGAGCTCCTGAAAACCAAAAGGTAGGCCCCGGAAATTAGAGAAGTACCCTGGAGAAATCTTATGAGCCCACGATGAGAATTATTTCCGTGCCTTGACTCACGGGCATTGTAGAGCTATTGTGAAACACAGCACTCACCTGAGTCCGATGGTTTGGCCGAGCACTAATCCAGCTGCAGTGAACGGAGCAAATGACAAGGCCACCATGCCCCGGATTTCCTTTGGTGCACTCTCACCAAGATACATGGGGTTAATGTTCAATCCCACACCTCAGAGCAAAAGGAAAGATACATCACACCGTTACAGATCAACCATTCTTTTCTAATCTGTACTCATTGAATACATGCAACACTGCGATTCAACCTGTACGTTTGCTTTCAAGGTACTTTATGACAGATTCGCATTTAGCTTGGAAATTAACAATGGAGAATCACAGCACAGGAAATTGGATTGAGCGGGTAACCTGGTATGGTGACTATATTGGGTATGATTGGCCCACGATCTGGAATAGCAATTTGTGCTGCCTTCTTACTTAAAGACATAGCATGGATATGTCAGGAAGGCATCCAATCTTGTTTTAGACTCACACCAATATTTCCAATGAAAGATCATCAATCTAAGATGTTGACCGTTTGTCTCTCCACAGATCTGTTAAGTATCTCAAGTATCTTGTGTTTTTATTTCATTTAAACCAAGTGTGTTGTACTTAAAGTTAGTCTGCATTTCTTACATGTGGTCATGCTGTTGCTGCAGAAGCAGCTGGAACTGCCTGAGGAGTTTCTAAGCAGACGAAAGAATTGGAACTGCAGTAATAATCCAGACAGTGTGACCCTAGGCACTCCAGTGCTGCGCTGGAAAGGTTGGTGCAAGAGGCTGACAGAAAGAGAGAGGTTCCCGACTGTAAGGTGGCCAGTGAACTTTCAGATAGACGTTACAGAGATACTCTTCACTGTTAATGCCAACAGTCTTTTTTTTTCATTTGATTTGGTTTATCGTAGTCATATAAACCTAAATACAGTCAAACACTTTGTTTTGCAAGCCGTACAGGCAGATCATAGCAAACAAAGATCTACAGGTCATAGTGTGCTTAAACAAGAGCTTGAATCCAGTGCTGCAAAGTAGTTCAATTATCTCACACAACTGGTCAAGCTCAATGAGTGCATTTTTACCATACATGTCCTTATAAGTGAACCACTTGTGTCACACATTTCTCCATTCACCATACCTGTTTCACTCACCACCTCACTGTCCTAGCTAAGCAGCCCCACTCCTTGACTCACCACAACCTCACACACTCGACATTGCTACAACTGTTATACTTAGATCTCGCAGTGTGGCAGTCACAGCACAACATTGCACTGCAACAGCAACGAGTGGAATTTTTACAATATTTTTAACATAATTAAACATAACCTGCTTTCCAAGAGCATTATTAAGCCAAACTTGACAAGGAGCCCTATAAAGTGGTTTTACACCAGAATACTAAAGGTTTAGTTAAAAAGAACATCAGATTAGGAGTATATTAGATGGAAGGAACACTGGTTGGGGGAGTACAGTTGGTGGTACTGTGCTAGGGGAGTATAGTGGTTGGGCGAGAATATTGGAGTTATTTTGGTCAGTGAGCCTATCAGTTGGGGACAGTATTGGGCACAGCATAATTGAACAGGATGTATATTTGCCAGGATGCATATTGAACAGGGATTACAGAAAGGATATACATAATTCAGTATCTATATTGGTCAGGGAACATATTAGGTTGGATGCATTTTGGGCAATGTGTATATCAGGCAGAGAATATATCAAGCAGGTGTATATGGCCTTTGTGTATATCAAGCGGGTATATATTGGGCGTGTGTATAATGATACTGTGTATATCGGGTCAGGTATATAATAAGTGGGAAGTATACTGGGTAGGGAGTTCAGTAGGTAAAGTGAATATTGAGTAGGGTATATATTGAGCAGGATACATATGGGGCAGGGAATGCATTAGGCATTGTGCGTATTGGGCAGTGTGTTTATCAGTCAGAGTGGATATTGAGAAAAGTGTATATTGGTCAGTTTATATATTGGGCATGGAGTATGTCAGATGGGATGTATACTGGGCAGCGTGTATATGAGGCATGATGTTTAATGGGTGGCTGTATATAAGACAGAGGGTGGGTTACAGGTCAGGTAAGTAGTAAGAGTACACAGCCAGTGTGAGAGAGACTTCACCTGAGATAATCAGAGACCAAGTGGGTACATCTAGAATTTGATTCAATGAGAGAATTCAATGCAGTGGAGGAAAGAGGTGATTTTACTAAGGTTTACTGCCACAAGTAAAGTGTGCTAACTCAGGAGCTTGGTGAATGGTAGGGAGGAAATGCTTCCCTTTTCACTTTTTCTCAATAGGTTCATTGGTTGAAACTGTATTAGGTATTCTCTTAAAATTGCTGTAAATTAGACAAGTGTATCTTCTTAAAGAAATAGCTATGCTTGAAATAAACTGAGAAACACCAGAAATAAGGGAATGGCACTAAGCCATTTGCAGAGGCAGTACAGACAAAATGGCCTCCTTCTGCACCATAACACTTCTAGGACAGTGGGCATGAAGTATATCAGGTGGGGTGTACATCAGGAAGGAAATATATTAGTGTTCTATATTGGGCAGTGTGTATATCAGACAGGGTGTGCATCTGTTAGTGTGCATTTGGGTAGCAGGTATTCCAGGCAGGAATAAACTATGGCAGCCAATTCTATACCTTCCATTTTGTGCCCTCCCCAAAACCAAATTCTGCATCTGAATTCATTAAAACTGTTACCTGAGTTTACTCCATAAAAGAACCTCCCGACTATGATCAACTCAAAGCATGTTGCTGTTCTGCTCAGAACCATTAGCAAAGCCCCAATGAGTATGAAAATATTGCTTAGCAAAAGTGAATTTCTCCTGAAAGAAAACACAATGAAGAAAGTTTGTCAATAAAACGTGCTGGGAGTGCCCCCATGTAATGGCAATTACGGCCATTGTAATTTTCTCCCGCAAGACTTTTCACAAGAATGTTCCCAGTCATAGCAAAAAAGTTGTACTTTTCCTAACTATCCATAATTCCTATAAATGATTAATGTGGTAGCATCCTCACTGCAGATATTTTAGCACTGGTCGTCTTTTTTTGGGAAGTCCCATCCCCACACCAGTCTTCAACCTTTTTCATTGGAAGGGGTGGATGATGAGATAGGAGGGTATTTAGGACATCTGCAAATCATGGAGGCAGTTGTACATTTAACCATGCAGCTGGTTTGACTCAGAAGCAGTTTTCATCACCTAGATGAAAGGGAATTAATGTGTGAGAAAGTGTCAACTCATTGTCTCTAATCTTAGGCAGACCTGTTGAGATTTTATTAACTGTGATTTATGTAAGTTCTGATACACCTCTTGACATTAAGAGCCAATATTGGTTTACACTAAACATTTCCTGGTGTAGTTCATACCTTCCAAACCTTACGGCCATGGGTCCAGCAATAAGTGCCCCGACCAATCCTCCAATGGAATAACCAGCCACGATAAAGGTCCAGAGCAGTGTGATGACCCAGCTCTCCAGTGTTGTGCCATAGCGCTCAATCCAAGTCTCATTGATAAAACTTTGGATAAACTGTCATTTTGATGATAGAAATAAAATACAAATTTAGTTTTAATTGTGCCTTGACCGATATGGAAGCATCAAACCTTTTTGAGTTGACCATTGCTCTGGACTCACAGTTGTTGGTGCATTGATGATTGTCAGGTTAAACCCGTATTGGAAGGTGCCACCAATACAAGCAGCGAAGATAGTCAGGAGGAGATATCTGATCTGCAGCTACAAGGACACAAAGGAAATAGAAACGGTTACTTTTCTGCAACATCTATCTGTATCAAATTTTTTTAAAATGAGTTCGCACTTATACAGAGCACATCACATTCTCAGTGTGCCCCAAAGTATTTCAGATCCATTTCTTTGGAAGTCGTTCAATCTTTTGATGCAAGAGGTGCAGCAATTTGTACACTGGGCTCTGACCTTGGTTACAACAAAGATCACTTTTTTTATTATTAGTAATATTTTTGGTTGTGTTCCATGGCAGTGATCATGCTGATTTTGCTTTCATTCCAACTTATTTTCAACTCAGTTTATTTCAACAGTCTGCCTTATGGTTGCTGTTTTGTTTCAGAAACCCAAATGGGCAGGATGGGAAAGCCTTTGAGCTAGTGAGGTGGAGGTTCCAATATTCCAATTGCTGGCCTGGATTCAGAAGCTGAAGAACATTTCTTGAGAGGACTTAAGGCAAGAGTTACTGTTCCTCAAACATTATGAAAACACAGGGTGGCACAGTGGCTCGGTGGTGAGCACTGTTACCTCACAACGTCAGGAACCCAGGTTCGATTCCCGCCTTGTGTCACTTTCTGTGTGAGTTGGCACATTCTCCCTGTGTCTGTGTGGGTTTCCTCCCACGATCCAAAGATGTACAGATCAGGTGAATTGGACATGCTAAATTGCCCATAGTGTTAGGTGCATTAGTTAGGGGAATGGGTCTAGGTGGGTTACACTTCAGAGAGGAGAAAGTGAGGTCTGCAGACGCTGGAGATCAAAGCTGAAACTTTATTGCTGGAACAGCACAGCAGGTCAGGCAGCATCTAGGGAACAGAAGATTCGACGTTTCGGGCACATGCCCTTATTCCTGAAGAAGGGCATGTGCCCGAAACGTCGAATCTTCTGTTCCCTAGATGCTGCCTGACCTGCTGTGCTGTTCCAGCAATAAAGTTTCAGCTTACACTTCAGAGAGTCAATGTGGACTTGTTGGGCCGAATGGCCTGTTCCCACACCATAGGGAGTCTAAATTTTTTTTTAAAAAACTTGTCTTCACCCCCAGGATTCATATACTTGGCCAAATAATTCCTTCTGCTCACATTAGAGTAGCCTTCTCTTGTTATATACAACAAAAACTTCCAGCTCGGCGAACAGAACCACAGCAACGAGCACCCGAGCTACAAATCTTCTCACAAACTTTGAACACCTACGGGCGAGAGACGCTACGACAAGCCAGGAAATGGGAATCCTGTGCTAACCGCCCAAGCGCCACATACGAACAACTCCGGTTCCTGCATGAATGCCGAAAGAATCGAATCCTTCCACAATGTGTCAGATACAGACCGCCAGTCAACAATCCACAAGCCAGAGACACAGCCAGACAGAACGGATTCAGGATGATCCAGGTAATGATTACAAACGCTCACAACCGACTTCACAGATACAGACAAGAAATTTTGCGCGCCAAAAGTCGTTAATTTCAAAAACCACCAATCAGGAATGGACCCAGACCATAGAATGGGCTGTCACCATAGGACAGAACAGGACTACACTCGGCAAAAAAACGGCACTAAAAGAAAAAATGGCCAAACTAACACACAACAAAGAGGACACTACAACACACACCTGGGTTAAAAACCTCTCCCACAGACAGCTCACAGACACGGAAAGAACAATACTGCCCAAGGGACTCAACTACAACCACAGGGACGCCAAGACAGCAGACTTCCTAACAGCACTAGAATGCACACTCCGGAACAACGGACTGACAGAAGAGACACAACAAACAGTGAGGCAAAGTATTGTACCTCTGATAACAAGGAAAAGACAAACACATAACCTCAACACCAAGGAGAGGGAAGCACTAAAATTGCTAAGAAACGATAAGAACATAATCATACTACCAGCAGACAAAGGCAAAGTGACTGTCATCCCGGACAAAGCAGACTACATCCAAAAAGCACAACAACTACTTGCAGATACCAACACCTACCAAAAGAGGGAGTTTGACCCCACCCCACAGCTCACCAATAGAATAAACAACACACTGAGGAACCGACAAAAAAACGGACAGATAACCAGGTCTGACCTACAAAGAATGAAACCTGAAAGCAACAACACCCCCAGATTCTATGGACTACCTAAAGTGCACAAACCAGACGTCCCACTCAGACCCATAGTATCACTACCAGGGACACCATCACACAAACTGGCTAAAGAACTATAGCAGAAACTGAAACACCTGATCAGCGGATCCAGACACTCTATACAATCAACACTGGAATTCTTGGACATCATCAGAAATACACACATAGACAAGGAGGAAACCATGGTCTCATTCGACGTAACGGCACTGTTCACGTCTATTGACAAAGCCCTAGCCAGAGAAACAATAGCCAACCTGTTGAACAGACATAACAGACAACAGGACGTTGAACCCATCAACAAAGACGGCATACTTAAACTACTGGACTTGTGCCTCACAACACACTTCACATTCAACAACCAGATATACGAACAAATCAACGGAACACTCATGGGCTCACCGATCTCAGGACTCATAGCAGAAGCAGTAATGCAAAGGTTAGAACAAACAGTCTTACCACAAATCAATCCAAACTCTGGGTCAGATACGTTGATGACACCGTTGTAATCATTAAAACACAGAAATAGAGAACACACACCGGATCATCAACGCCACACTCACAGGAATCCGATTCACGAGAGAAGAAGAAAAGGACAACCAACTCCCATTCCAGTCGTGATGGTACAGAGAACACCAAACGGAGAATTCACCAGAAAGGTATACAGGAAAGCCACACACACAGACCAAGTCCTGAACTATGAAAGCAACCACCCCAACACACACAAACGAAGTTGCATCAAGACACTATTCAAAAGAGCCACAACACACTGCAGCACACCAGAACTGCAAAAAGAGGAAGAGGAACACCTATACAAGGTGCAACAAAAACTTCCAGCTCGGCGAACAGAACCACAGCAACGAGCAGCCGAGCTACAAATCTTCTCACAAACTTTGTATACTCTGTCACTTTGTAATGCGATTGCTCAGAAGCAGTATGAAGGTCACAATGATATGAAGCCATTACAAAACACAGGTAGTCCCAATGACTTGATACAAAATCAGTCTACATTCCTTCAATGTATGAAATATGACAAAGAAGTCTCATTTGCAGATATTTCACAGAGATTCTCTTCAAGTCTCCCACTATATCATAGAATCCCTACAGTGTGAAAGCAAGCCATTTGACCCATTGAGTTCATAACCTCCCTCCAAACAACATCCCGCCCAGACCTATCCCTATAACCCAGCATTTCCCATGGCTAATCCATCTAGTCTGCACATCCCTGGACACTATGGGCAAGTTAGTATGGCCAATCCACCTAACCTGCACATCTTTGGACTGTGGGTGGAAACGAGAGCACCTGGAGGAAACCCATGCAGACATGGGGAGGATGTGTAAACTCTACACAGTTGCCCAAGGGTGGAATCAAATCCAGGTCCCTTGGTTCAGAAAAAAGATGACAAATTGGCAGCACTGGCAGGGAAATGGCATAAATCACAATTTTCAACTGAACTTCCAACATGAAAAGAGGAGAACCCCAATATGACATTACTTCTCCTGTGCAAAGGAGTCAACAACTCAACAAAACACTCCCCACATATCAGAGTTCCTAAGAAGTTTAAATACTGAACAGGTTGTTGAGCCTGGCTTCACCTCTGACAGACTAAGTTAATTTAGATCATTGTAGGTCGTGCCCTGAAATGACAAGCAATACAAACTTCTTTGCACCTAACTGGTACAGGAATATGGATATCTTGCTAAATATTTATTGCCACAACATCTCCTTCCAGAGAATCCATTTCATGCGTCCAATTTGTATTTCCTTTCACTTCAGCCTGCCTGGCATTTTGTTCTTTCCTCTGTATGTAGCCACTGACCTTAAGCACACTTTTCTTTTGAGTTTCTGGCAAGGTTTGCCAGCTCTTTTTGGTCTGTTTCTAGCACAAGGCCAAAACTGTGCTGAGGGCTTTCACGAATTATTCAATTAAACTAACTTCATAAATATGGTGACAGTCATCTCATCACACCCATCCTTCTGGCTTAGAGAGTAAGTAACATTCAGGCTCAGATTTTGCTGGAATCACAAAACTGGCCTTAACAGTCCAGAGATGGGAAGCTATGGTTAAAGTTACTGTTCAGGGGAGGCAATGGCTTTGTGGTATTATTGCTAGACTATTAATCCAAAAACTCAGCTAATGTTCTGGGGACCTAGGCTCAAATCCTGCTATTGCAGGTGGTGGAATTTGAATTCAATATAGAGTCTGGAATTAAGAGTCTAATGATGACCAATTATCAGGAAAACCCATCTGGTTCCCAAACGTCCTTCAGAGAAGGAAATCTGCCATCCTTACCTGATCTAGTCTGTATGTGATTCCAGACCCACGGCAATGTGGGTGTCTCTTAACGGTCCTCTGGGCAATTAGGGATGGGGAAATAAATGCTGGTCTAGGCAGAGACACCCAGATCCTATGCTTGAATAAAAAAATTATCCTATCCTTCCTGTCAGACCTCAAACACAGTATTGAACATCTCAGCGAGCAAAGATGTGACTATTTTCTGAAGCTGAAGCCTAACAAAACATACGATGTAAGCAGAGTAAACAGCAAGCACTTAGAATCATAGAGATATACAGGATGGAAATAGACCCTTTGATCCAACTTGTCCATGCCGACCAGGTATCCTAAATTAATCTAGTCCCATTTGTCAACATTTGGCCCATATCCTTCCTGATCAGATGTCCATCCAGATACCTTTTTAAATTTGCAACTGTACCAGCCTCCACCAATAAAGGAAAGCATATCAAACACCTTCTTCACTCTCCTATCTACCTGCAACTCCACTTTCAAGGAACTATGAACCTGCACTAGAAGGTCTCTTTGTTCACTCCCCAGGACCTTATCAATCCTCTTTGTTTGCATTTAAAAAGTGCTTATAATAAGTCCTGTGTCAGTAGCCCAACCTGTTCCCACATTGGTTTTGGTGAGGAAGGGCTTATGCCCGAAACGTCGATTCTCCTGCTCCTCGGATGCTGCCTGACCTGCTGTGCTTTCCCAGCAACACACTCTCGATTCTGATCTCCAGCATCTGCAGTCCTCACTTTCTCCACATTAGTTTTACAAAACATCTGGTTTTCAGATTTCTAAGAGATGTGAGAATACAACCTTTGACATCAAGAGAACATTTGACCACCATGAAGCAATCCACATTGAATGCAGTGAGATCTGAACAACAGTCAGGATTGGTCTCATAGATGACAATTAACATTCCCCACTGCCAAGTTCAATGCCAGCCTTCTTTAGTTCTACTCAGTACAATTTTTATTGTTCCGCTCAGGTTCTATGTGACTGGAGTTTAGACATCCCACTGGTGGGTGGGTGTTTGTAAAATCCAGCATGTGGCCTTCCCACTGCCTCGACTTAGATGAAACTTTACTGGGGGTGGTCCAAATGTCAAGTGGCTTGCCAGCTTGGGTTTATTGAAGCCCTTAAGTGGCCAATTAATAGTCTCCAGTGTTTTATACCTGTAGCAGGGGAGATCCATAGCATGGAGGAAGCATAGGAGCTTTCATTGGTGCCAGCCAAGATGTGGAGATAAATGGGAATCCCCTGTACCAATTAGACTAAACCCCCAATTTCACAACTTCTCCTTTACCCAACACCTCCCTTTCTCCCAATGCCCACCCCATATCTACATATGCTCAATTTAAACTGGCTCATCACCCTTCTCACTGGGTCCAGCCTCACCCTGGTGATATTGACCCAATTAGGGTTCAGCTCCATTGATGTTTCCATTGGGGTCTGACTGTAGTGTCAGCAGTGATCACCATTACAGCCTGGCATACATAGGACGCCAGAGCTGCCAGTCACCCAATTGGCCAGCATCTCGCTGAAGTGGGACTTCCTGCTCCAGATGGGTGTAAATCCCACTTATACCCTACTAAAGTCCAATTGATCAATGAATGACTGAAAGGCAGCCATTTGTTTACCTGGGCAGGCTCCCCCTCAGCTTTCCAGCCGTCCCTTTACCTGCGAACATCTGCCCCCAATCAGCTTTCGAAAGTTCTTGCCTAATACCGACAAAATTGGCCTTTCTCCAATTTAGAACTTCAACTTTTAGATCTGGTCTGTCCTTTTCCATCACTATTTTAAATCTAATAGAATTATAGATTGGGACTGCCATAGTGTACAAGACAATTTTCTGATTCAGCATGTGGATGTACCTACTAGAGAAGGTGCAAAACTTGACCTACTCTTGGGAAATATGGCAGGGCAGGTGACTGAGGTGTCAGTGGGGGAGCACTTTAGGGCCAGCAACCATAATTCTATTAGATTTAAAATAGTGATGGAAAAGGATAGACCTGATCTAAAAGTTGAAGTTCTAAATTGGAGAAAGGCCAATTATGATGGTATTAGGCAAGAACCTTCGAAGGCTGATTGGAGGCAGATGTTCGCAGGTAAAGGGACGGCTGGAAAATGGAAAGACTTCAGAAATGAGATAACGAGAATCCAGAGAAAGTATATTCCTGTCAGGGTGAAAGGAAAGGCTGGTAGGTATAGGGAATGCTGGATGACGAAAGAAATTCAGGGTTTGGTTAAGGAAAAGAAGGAAGCATATGTCAGGTATAGACAGGACAGATGGAGTGAATCCTTAGAAGAGTGTAAAGGAAGTAGGAGTATATTTAAGAGGGAAATCAGGAGGGCAAAAAGGGAACATGAGATAGCTTTAGCAAATAGAATTAAAGAGAATCCAAAGGGTTTTTACAAATATATTAAGGACAAAAGGGTAACTAGGGAGAGAATAGGGCCCCTCAAAGATCAGCAAGGCAGCCTTTGTGTGGAACCCCAGAAAATAGGGGAGATACTAAATGAGTATTTTGCATCAGTATTTACTGTGGAAAAGGATATGGAAGATATAGACTGTGGGGAAATAGATGGTGACATCTTGCAAAATGTCCATATTACAGAGGAGGAAGTACTGGATGTCTTGAAATGCATAAAGGTGGATAAATCCCCAGGACCTGATCAGGTGCACCCTAGAACTCTGTAGGAAGCTAGAGAAGTGATTGCTGGGCCTCTTGCTGAGATATTTGTATCAGCAATAGTCACAGGTGAGGTGCCAAAAAACTGGAGGTTGGCTAACGTGGTGCCACTGTTTAAGAAGGGTGGTAAGGAAAGCCAGGGAACTATAGACCAGTGAGCCTGACGTTGGTGGTGGGCAAGTTGTTGGAGGGAATCCTGAGGGACAGGATGTACATTTATTTGGAAAGGCAAGGAATGATTAGGGGTAGTCAACATGGCTTTGTGCGTGGGAAATCATATCTCACAAACTTGATTGAGTTTTTTGAACAAGTAACAGAGAGGATTGATGACGGCAGAGTGGTAGATGTGAACTATATGTACTTCAGTAAGGCTACTTTTCAAGGTTCCCCATGGGAGATTGATGAACAAGGTTAGATCTCACAGAATACAGGGAGAACTAGCCATTTGGACACAGAACTGGCTCAAAGGTAGAAGACAGAGGATGGTGGTGGAGGGTTGTTTTTCAGACTGGAGGCCTGTGACCAGTGGGGTGCCACAAGGATTGGTGCTGGGTCCTCGACATTTTGTCATTTACATAAATGATTTGGATGTGAGCATAAGAGGTACAGTTAGTAAGTTTGCAGATGACACCAAAATTGGAGGTGTAGTGGATAGCGAAGAAGATTACCTCAGATTACAACAGGATCTTGACCAGATGGGCCAATGGGCTGAGAAGTGGCAGATGGAGTTTAATTCTGATTATTGCGAGGTGCTGCATTTTGGGAAAGCAAATCTTAGCAGGACTTATACACTTAATGGTAAGGTCCTCAGGATTGTTTTGAACAAAGAGACCTTGGAGTGCAGGTTCATAGCTCCTTGAAAGTGGAGTCACAGATAGATACGATAGTGAAGAAGGCATTTGGTATGCTTTCCTTTATTGGTCAGAGATTTGAGTACACGAGTTGGGAGGTCATGTTGCGGCTGTACAGGATATTGGTTAGGCCATTGTTGGAATATTGTGGCAATTCTGGTCTGGTTCCTATCGGAAAGATGTTGTGAAACTTGAAAGGGTTCAGAAAAGATTTACAAGGATGTTGCCAGGGTTGAGGATTTGAGCTACAAAGAGAGGCTCAACAGGCTGGTGCTGTTTCCCCTGTAGCGTCAGAGGCTGAGGGGTGACCTTATAGAGTTTTACAAAATTATGAGGGGCATGGATAGGATAAATAGACAAAGTCTTTTCCCTGGGATCGGGGAGTCCAGAACTAGAGGGCATAGGTTTAGGGTAAGAGGGGAAAGATATAAAAGAGTTCTAAAGGGCAACTTTTTCACATAGAGAGTGTTACGTGCATGGAATGAGCTGCCAGAGGAAGTGGTGGAGGCTGGTACAATTGCAACATGTAAAAGGCATTTGGATGGGTATATGAATAGGAAGGGTTTAGAGGGATATGAGCCAGGTACTGGCAGGTGGGACTAGATTGGGTTGGGATATCTGGTCGGCATGGACTGGTTGGACTGAAGGGTCTGTTTCCATGCTGTATATCTCTATGACTCTATGACTCTAATTATGGTCGCTGACCCCAAAGTTCTCCCCCACTGACACCTCAGTCATCTGCCCTGTTTCCCAAGAGTAGGTCAAGGTTTGCACCTTCTCTAGTAGTACATCCACTTACTGAATCAGAAAATTGTCGTGTATGCATTTAACAAATTCCTCTCCATCTAAACCTTTAACACTATGGCAGTCCCAGTCTATGTTTAGAAATTTAAAATCCCCTACCATAACTACCCTATTATTCTTACACTTAGCAGAGATCTCCTTAAAAGTTTGTTTCTCAATTTCCCTCTGACTATTAGGGGGTCTATAATACAATCCCAATAAGGTGATCATCCCTTTCTTATTTCTCAGTTCCATCCAAATAACTTCCATGGACGTATTTCCGGGAATATCCTCCCTCAGCACAGCTGTAATGCTATCCCTTATCAAAAATGCAACTCCCCCTCCTCTCTTGCCTTCCTTTTGTTCCTTCCTGGAACATTAAGCTGCCTGTCCTGCCCATCCCTGAGCCATGTTTCTGTAATTGCTATGATATCCCAGTCCCATGTTCCTAACCATGCCCTGAGTTGATCTGCCTTCCCTGTTAGACCCCTTGCATTGAAATAAATGCAGTTTAATTTATTAGTCCTACCTTGTCCCTACCTGCCCTGACTGTTTGACTCGCTTCTGTTCTCAACTGTACCCGTCTCAGATTGATCTCTTTCCTCACTATCTCCCTGGGTCCCACCCCCCAACCTTACTAGTTCAAGTCCTCCCAAGCAGCTCTAGCAAATCTCCCTGCCAGTATATTAGTCCCCTTCCAATTTAGGTGCAATCCTTCCTTCTTGTACAGTTCAATTCTACCCCAAAAGAAATTCCAATGATCCAAAAATGTGAATCCTTCTCCCATACACCAGCTCCTCAGCCATGCATTCATCTGCTCTATCCTCCTATTCCTGCCCTCACTAGCTCGTAGCACCGGGATTAATCCAGATATTACTACCCTTGAGGACCTCCTTTTTAAATTTCTGCCTAACTCTCTGTAATCTCCCTTCAGAATCTCAACCTTTTCCCTTCCTATGTCGTTGGTTCCAATGTGGACAATGATCTCCTGCTGGCCCCTCTCCCCCGTGAGAACATTCTGCACCCTCTCTGAGACATCCTTGATCCTAGCACCAGGGAAGCAACGCAAATTCTGATTTCTCGCTGCTGGCAGCAGAAATGTCTGCCTGTACCTCGGACTACAGAATCCCCTAACACAATTGATCTCTTGGAAGCCGACGTACCTCTTGTTGCATTGGAGCCAGTCTCAATACCAGAAACTTGGCTGTTCGTGCTACATTCCCCTGAGAATCCATCTTCCCCTACATTTTCCAAAACAGCATACCTGTTTGAAATGGGTATATCCACAAAAGACTCCTGCTCTAGTTGCCTGCCTCTCTTACCTTTCCTGGAGTTAACCCATCTGAGACTGTATCTGAGACTTTCCCCCCCTTCCTATAACTGCCATCCATCACATACTGTTGCTGTTGCAAGTTCCTCATTGCTTCTAACTGCCTCTCTAACCGATCCACTCGATCTGATAAGATTTGCATTCAACAGTATTTATGGCAGATATAATCCGCAGGAACCCTTAAACTCTCTTTAAACTCCCACATCTGACAAGAAGTACAAATCACTGTACTAAAGGCCATTTTTGCTCCTTCACAATCTACAGACCCAGAAAATAAAACTATCTTATTCCTCTACAAAACACTGTCCCAGGTTAAATTAATAGTTATGACTTATATTTTAAGTTTAATCAAGAGACATATCTCCAAAAACATATAATCAAGAAAGAACCCACTCTACTCACTACTGCAGCCTTTCTATTGGACACACTTAAAACAACGATTAACTTATCTGATTCTGTGTTGTGAACTTCACCCAAACAGGTTCCTCCAAGATTAGTTGTGAGTTTCACTGTTTGTTAATTTTCCCAGACGCACTCCGATGCCTTTCATCTGAGAAACAAAATGCTAGGTTTCAGAACAGCATCCTGGTAATGTCTTGATGGCTTTCAGGAGACTTTCAGTTGTGGACATAGCCACAGTTGTAATTGCCTTCAAATGTAAAGATGCTTAACGTCCTTTTTCAGTTGTGCAATATATATTTTCCATTCGATCCTCATTAATTACCAGCCAGCTTTTACGGTCAGGTAGACTTCAGCTCAGACACACATGACCCTCTCATTTACCCTGAATTTAAAAGTACACTCCCAAAGTATAACCCTCTTACTGATCAAAATATATAGTCCTAAAATATAATCTTACAAATATCACCATTGTTAACAGAATACTGTTACAGGTAACTCACCTCCCAAATCCGCAAGACATTTCCATTACCTACAAGACACTCATTTGGAATAGGGTGGAACTCTAGATTTGTGCAACCCCATCAAAAGCTCAGCATCATCCTGAGCAAAGCAGCACATTTAATTGGCACCCCATCCACATACTCACTCCCACCAACACTCTGGCTGCTACATAAACCATCCACAGTATATACTCCATTAATTTATCACAGGTGCATCAACAACACCTTCTAAACATGCAATAACTACAAGTTAGAAGACAGAAACAATACTTTCAAATTCACTCAAAATTAGATACTATCCTGACTCAAAAATAGATTGTTGATCCTTCATCATTGCCGAGTCAAAATTCTGGAATTCCCTACCTAACTGTACTTTGGGAATCCCGTAGAGACTCACCACCAGCTTCTTCAGAGTATTTAGAAATGGGCAATACATGCTGACTCTGTCATTGACAAATCCTGTGTAGGAATTTGTTTTTCAACTGTAGTGTTGCTTTACTTTGTTTACACTTGTTGGATATTTGCACATTGTGACACAGCACATTAAATATCCATCGCAAACATTATCCACGAAACTTCAAGTTATACGAGTTCTTAACAAAAGCATTTTGAAGGTGCACTTACCAGAATAAATTTAACACGTTATGTGAAACCTTGATAGAAATTGGAAACATTATTCAAAAGGAAACAGCTTTCACTTAATCTGCACGTATTCAGCTCCCCTTCTTGACTTAATACCACAATAGATTATCTCATCCACCACTGAAAAGATACATTTGCTGGGATCATTTGAACAGCATTTTCCAGAAGAAATGTTGCCGATTCAATTAAAAACCTTTTATCAATTTTACTGTTTCAACTGTAGAAAAGCACATTTAAACCCTCACCAACTTCCTCAGCATCACTGCTTTTGGAGTCTTCAGCCCTCAGTTACTTAAGTGGTCATTGATACTGGCCAATCTATTCAGTTAGTATTGCATTAAATGGTACGCATCTGCACTTTCCAGGATCACATGATAAAATCCCAGTTAAATGGATGGTTTGATCATTTGTTTACTTCACAAGTGGTTGACTCATGAATGATTTTTCATTCACTTCATATGTGCAGTGACACTAAACACAGTTACCTATTTACATCTAGTCAGAGGAGTGTTGCAGTGTTAACCAGGGGTTATTGACTGTGCTTCTCTCTGCAGATTCTGTCCTGGGCTGGCATTACAAGAAAAGTCCTAAACAGCAAAAATAAAAGATCTGTAATATTTGAATATAGAATCGAATAGATGCAAAATTTTTTTGCCATGTGGACTTTTAAGTGAAGAACAGAGTGAAATTTGATAAGTTGGCCCAATGTGGCACCTATATCAATGACAGAAATCATATGTAATAACAAAATAAAGTAAAATTAAGACAAAGCTCATCATAGTTCAGTTAATGGCCCTTGGGCTTGGGGAAAGCCAATTAAGAAATGATGGAATACCCTGAAGATGCAGGTGGGAAAAGACTCCCACCCCTAGGCTGCTGGAACACTCTTCTGGAAGCCTCCGCCAAAGAAGACTGCCATGAGGGGCTGTCACCACTACTGCTGGAGTACCTGGAAGACAAACATGAAGAAGGCCTTCACATGGGGAAGAGGCCTCTATGCCAGGACAACACAACGTCACAACAAGGCAGCCACACCAGGAGACCACCACACTGTGCCCAGACCATCAACTATCCTCCTTCAGGCACCCAGGCCCAATTGCGAACCCAGAGCCACGGCCTAGCCTGCAAGTGCAGGCCAGAGGAGTCAGCCTGATACCTGCGTCCTTGTTCCTCAGTGACCAACTCATCTAGTGAAAGGAGTAGTCAGTGATTACAATGGAAATACATCCTCTGATGTATTAACCTAAATTTGGTGCAGCACCATGTTAAGGTGGGATATTTGAGCCACAATGACGAGCCTATAATGCAGTAGGCAAACTGCAAATGATCCTCAGATCATACAATCAGCTACGGTTAACAGTGTGTCTACATGGAGACAGTAGTCCATTAACTGAACAAATACTCTTGTTCAGATTCTTTTCAAATGCTAATGATAGTTCAGAGAGAGCGTGTGAAACACACGGCAGAAGAATCTGCAGTCTGTAATGATTCAAGGGTTTTTAACAACAAGTATTGCAAATTACCTTTATGCATACTTCCCACTTCCCACTTCTCCTATAAATGTGAAAGCTTGTTATTTTAATGTCATTTATTGATAGGGACTGTCGCATTCTTCCATTCCTGCTGTCAGTTATTTACGGAAAACTCTACTAGAAACAGTATGCAACCATCTACAAATGTTTTCAATGAGGACCTTAGGATCAAGTTCCAAGGTTGAAAGAAGTAGGAGAGAAAATGAGGCAAATCAAGCTCCCTTACTTGAAATTACCTGATTCAGTACAATGATGCAGCAAAATGTTGACTTGCATTTTTTGTCTCTTTGTCCAGCTCTGATGGGGAGGGTAAATGTTGGCAGGGAAAAAACAAGAATATGCAAAATTATTACCAGATAAAACCAAGTCAGGGAATAAGATTCAATTAACTAAAGGAAAATACAAAAAAATTCAACCATTTTTACCAGTGACTTCCAAATATTACTCCTCTTTAAGATTCTTCCTCTCATTTCCTGTTTGAAGCCTCAATATTCTAGTCCATGCCACAGTCAGGCCTCGAAACATATTCTTGTCGGTGAAGAAACCTCATAAAACGAACCAACAAGAGCAGCTACAAGTAGATATACTTTATCACAGTTGGAGTTACAAAGTGTATTCCACCTAAATCTTCCCAAAGAACAGAAAACAAATTGCAGAAATTTCAAAAGGCTGGTCCTTTCCTAGAGGTGTGGGTTCAAATCCCACTCCTAACATTTCCATTTGTCCCAGAACAAATTTTCCCACGAAGCCCACAATACAACCAAATTTTGGCGGCACGGTGGCTCAGTGGGTAGCACTGCTGCCTCACAGTGTTAGGCACCCTGGTTCGATTCCAGTCAGGCCTCGAAACATATTCTTGTCGGTGAAGAAACCTCATAAAACGAACCAACAAGAGCAGCTACAAGTAGATATACTTTATCACAGTTGGAGTTACAAAGTGTATTCCACCTAAATCTTCCCAAAGAACAGAAAACAAATTGCAGAAATTTCAAAAGGCTGGTCCCTTCCTAGAGGTGTGGGTTCAAATCCCACTCCTAACATTTCCATTTGTCCCAGAACAAATTTTCCCACGAAGCCCACAATACAACCAAATTTTGGCGGCACGGTGGCTCAGTGGGTAGCACTGCTGCCTCACAGTGTTAGGCACCCTGGTTCGATTCCAGTCTCGGGCGACTGACTGTGTGGAGTTTGTACATTCTCCCCGTGTCTGCGTGGGTATCCTCCAGGTGCTCCGGTTTCCTCCTACAATCCAAAGATGTGCAGGTTAGGTGAATTGGCCATGCTAAATTGCCCATAGTGTTCAGGGTTGTGTATGTTAGTGCAAGAGTCAGGGTAGATGTAGGGGAATGGGTCTGGGTGGGATACTCTTCGGAGGGTCAGTGTGGGATTGTTGGGCCGAAGGGCCTGTTTCCACACAGTAGGGATTCTAATTCTTAAAGGCACATTTTGAATGTAAAGTGAAGCTAACATATAAGTGGCATATATTTAACATCAGAGCTCAAGCTAAAACAAGGCATATTGATAGATATGTGACTACATAGAACATAGAACGATTCAGCACAGTACAGGCCCTTCGGCCCTCGATGTTGCGCCACCCTCTCATACTAATCTGAAGCCCATCCCACCTACACTATTCCATGTACGTCCATTTGCCTGTCCAATGACAACTTAAATGCACTTAAACTTGGCAAATCTACTACCATTGCAGGCAAAGCTCAGAGACTTCAGGTACATTCAGACACCTGAAAATGATCTAATCAAAGTTGGAATTATCTTTAGCATATGAGATCTTACTCTGAGAGTGCAACCGCTGAGAGAAAAGAAACTAACTCTCAAAGAAGTTAATAACCATGTGCAGAAACTGTGAGCCTGTAAATCAACAGCTAGAACACAGATACAGGAGGACAGACATGTATGTCCAGAATGTGAAGAAGGAGCCCCGGACCTGTGCACTATTTGGATGAGCAGCTCAGAGCTATCCATTATGTAGCAAAGCTACCAAGACCTTTCCAGTGAAACAATGTGGAGAAAAGCAGGAAGCACCCACAGAAGGACCAGCAGAAAGATCACAGTCACGTTGCAAATATTACAGAAGTAATCAAACAAAACTAAAGGAAGCATGCTCAGCATGGAGACGTCAGTGTATTAACTGTGAAAAGCCAAACCGCTTTGGATGCAGGTGTTTAGCTAGGAAGAAGACAAATAGATATAAATCTCATAGATATAAATGCCACAGTGATGTCAGATGACAATCCTGACAAATCAAGGGAGGGTACAAGACACTTCAGTGGAAGTCTCAAGGAGAGAACTGGTTTCCAATCATGATGAAGATAGTAGAACAGGAGTACCAGCTGATTAAGAAGCACTGGATAACACTAATGCAACATTAGGGGTTTCATAGACTTCTCCAAAGTTACACTAGATGATGATTGTAGTGATTGTAATGAGGTCAGCCATGGACTTCATAGAATATGAGTTCTCTGATTGGGGCTGTTAATCTGATTTAAACAGGGAGCTGACAGATAAGAACAGGAGTGTCACCCCAGCCCGGACGGAATTTCACATTGGCCCCAAGGTCCCGTACTTCCCGCGGGAGCCTGTGCCCCACAACCTGAGCCGCCTCCGGAATTTTAATTTTGTCTCATTTAGGGATGTGAAAAGGAGGGCCCTGTATAGACTGCTGCTGCACACCGTCCACCTCTTCTCCCTCATCCACCGTCCGGACACGCCTTGGCGTGCCCATTTGCCACCAGGCGGTGGGGATCCCCAGTGGAGGGCTCTCTACGCGGGAGTCCTCCCCCTTTCTCTCGGGGATCTGGGGTGGAGGGTGCTGCACGCAGCAGTCCCCTGCAACCGCAGATTGCGGTGGTTCACGGACTCCCAGCCCAACTGCTTGTTCTGTGGCGCTGTGGAGTCCGTGGACCACGTGTATATTGGGTGTGGGCGTTTGCACTCCCTTTTTGATTTTCTGAAAAACCTTTCCTCTGTTTTTGGCTGCACTTCAGTCCCACGCTCCTGATCTTTGGGCACCCGGTACGGAGGAGGGAGGGCAGGTCTGAAGACCTCCTCGTGGGTCTGCTCCTGGGCCTGGCCAAACTGGCCATTAACAGGTCGAGGCAGCGGGCCGTGGAGGGGGTCGTTAGGGCCGACTGCCTGCCCCTCTTCCGCGGTTACGTTAGAGCCCGGGTGTCCTTGGGGAAGGAGCACGCGGTGTCCACCAACACCCTGGAGTTGTTCAGGGAGAGGTGGGCGCCGCAGGGAGTGGAGTGCATCATTTCTCCCTCCAATTCTATTTTGATTTAGTCCCTACCCTCCCCTTCACTGTTTTGATCACACAGCACTGCCCTTAAGAAAAATAAAAAAAGAGAAAAAAGGAAGAACAGGAGTGTCAGACATCCTGTTCACTCTGAGAGCTTGCTGTGAGGGAGCTGGATCAGTGTCAAGGACTCTCCATGTGTGACAGGAGGGTGACAGGACATCGGCCTCTTAAGTTCTTTCAGTGGCAATGAGAGCAAAGCACATTCCTAAAGAAATTTGCTCGCGCCAGTCATCTTTGAGTTGGGGTTAACATTTCTGGTATCTTGCCATTATTTAGGAAGCTTGGCTTATTCGATCCTGCCATTGAAGACTGTGCCCAGTACTTGGAAAGAATACATTTTCTCCGTGCATATGACATTGGAGCAGATGAAAAGCAACAGGTAATTTTCCCGACAGCTTGTGGACCTGCAGCTTTTTTGGTTATCGGGAGCCTAACTTTCCCTGAGGCACCAGATACTAAAGCCTTGCTTAAGGAATATTACAATCCAAAGTCTCCTCTAATTCTAAGTGTGTATAATTACAAGTTATAATTCCATCATCTGGGAGACCAAGTAGCAAATGTGGATGCATTGAGCCACCTCCTATTGGTGGATACACCACTGGAAAAGTCCATAATAATTTAAAATTTTCTGGACACACTTCCAGTCACAGCTAATAATATCAGACTTTGGATATAGGAAGATCCAGTCCTAGCAAAACAAAAGGGCTGTCTCATCCAGAATTTAAAACCTTTTGCATCCAGAGAGATGAGTAGAGGATGACATAATATTATGGGGAGCAAGTGTGATTGTTCTGAATGAAGGTCACCACCAGACACTGGCTGAATTCCATCAGGGAGTCATCCACGGGTTTCCAAAATGAAGAAGTTGGCAAGAAGTTACGTCTGCTGACCGGGATTGGGTGCAGATGAAGCTGTGTTAGTGGGGCAGTGCCCAAAGTGCCAACAAGGGCAGAAGCCACTGCCAGCAGCTTCCCCACATTCATGGGAATGGACAGGTAACCCTGGACCCGGTTACACTTCAATTATGCAGATCCTTTCATGGTCACAATGTTCTTAGTTATTGTGGACTCAAAGTGGCTGGATGTGCATAGCGTTCATTCATCAAACACGGGGACAACAACAGAAAAACTGAGAATATTTTTTGCAATACATGGACTCCTGGAAGTGTTGGTCACAATTAACAGGCCATTGTTTACCAGCAGGGAATTTGAGTATTTCCTAAAGTCAAATGGTATTTGTCATTTAAGGACAGCTCTGTACCATTCATCATCCAATGGTCTGACAGAAAGACCAATCCAAACTTTGAAGGCAGGCTTAAAGAAACAGCTAACAGCTTTACTAGATACCAACTGTCCCAGTTCCTATTTGATTATAGGATCAGCCCTCATGCAACTCAAGGGATAGCTCCAGCAGACAGAAAAACAGAAATTGTTGGAAAAGCTCAGCAGGCCTGGCAGCATCTGTGGAGATAAATGAGAGTTACTGTTTCATTCCTCGTAACATTTTTAGTTAGGGAGAACATTACAGCTGTACTTATGGAGGATATTTCTGGGAATTCATCCAGTGAGGTTATATGGGTGGAACTGAGAATCAAGTAAAGGATGATCACCTTGTTGTGATTGTACTATAGGCTCCCCCACCCCCCAATAGTCAGCGTGAAATTGAGAAGCAAATATGTAAGGAGATCTCAGGTGTTTTTAAGTAAATTAGGGTGTAATGGTAGGGGATTTTAACTTTCTAAACATTGACTGGGACTGTCATAATGTTAAGGTTTTGAATGGGAAGGAATTTGTTATGTGTGTACAAGAAAACCTTAGTATTCAATATGTATCTACTGGAGAAGGGGCAATACTTGACCTTCTCTAGGAAAATAAGGCAGGGGCAGGTGACTGAGGGGTCAATGGGAAAGCACTTTGGGGCAAGTGATCATAATTCTGTTAGTTTTGAAGTAGCTATGAAAAAGGATAGAACTGATCAAAAAGTTAAAGTTCTAAGTTGGGGGTAAGACCAGTTTTGATGGTGCTGGACAGAAACTTTCAAATGTTGATTGGGCAAGCTATTCGCAAGTAAAGGATTGGTTGGGAAGTGGGAGGCCCTAAAAAAATGAGATAACAAGAATGCAGAGACAACATGTTCCTGTACGTGTGAAGGGCAACGCTGGTAGGTGTACAGAATGCTGGATGACAGGAGAAATTGATGCTCTTATCAAGAAAAAGAAGGAAGCATATGTCAGATATTGATGACAGAGAGCAAATGAATCCTTAGAGGAGTATAAGAGCAGTAGAAATATACTTAGGAGGGAAATCAGGGAGCCAAAAAAGGGTATTAAAATAATCATAGAATCCCTACAGTGTGGAAGTAGGCCATTCAACCCATTAAGTCCATACCAACCCTTTGAAGAGCATCCCATCCAGCCCAACCTCACCTTATCCCTGTAATCCTGCATTTCCCATGGCTAATCCATCTACCTTGGCACTACGGACAATTTAGCATGGCCAATCCACCTAACCTGCACATCACTAGGCTGTGGGAGAAAACCGGAGCACCTGGAAGAAATTCACGCAGACACGAGGAGAACATGCAAACATCACACAGACAGTCGTCTGAGGGTGGGATCCCTGTGAGGCAGCAGTGCTAACTAGTGAGCCACCGTGCTGCCCTATATAGAGCTAAGGAGAATCCAAAGAGATTATATCAGTACATTGAGGGCAAAACAGTAACTCAGGTGAGAATAGGGCCCCTTAAAGATCAATATGGCCATGTATGTATGGAAATATTTTCCATCAGTATTTATTGTGGAGAAGGACATGGAAGCTAGGGAACTTGGGGAAATAAATAGTGATGTCTTTAAAAGTGTCCACATTACAGAAGAAGAGATGCTGGAGGTCTTCAAACGCATAAAGGTGGATAAATCACTAGGACCTGATCAGGTGTTTCCCAGAACTGTGTGGGAAGCTAGAGAAGTGATTGCTGGGCCCATCGCTGAGATATTTGTATTATTGACAGACTGGAGAGTGCCAAATGTGCTGCCATTATTTAAGAAAGATGGTAAGGAAAAGCCAGGGAACTATAGACTGCTCCGCCTTACATCAGAGGTGGGTAAGTTGTTGGAGGGGTTGCTGAGGGATAAGATTTACTTGTATTTGGAAGGGCATGGACTGATTAGTGATAGTCAACATGGTTTTGTGCATGTGAAATCATGTTTCACTAATTCAATTGAGTATTTTGAAGAGGTAACAAAGAAGATTGGTGAAGGCAGAGTAATGGACGTGGTCTGTATAGACTTCAGCAAAGTGATAAGGTTCTGCATGGGAATGATTAGGAACATTAGATCACATGTGACCCAGAGGAGCTAGCCAATTGGATACAAAATTGGCTTGAAGGTCCAAGCCCGAGCCTGGTGGTAAAGGGTTGTTTTTTTCAGACTGGAGTCCTGTGACCTGTGGTATGCCATGAGGTTTGGTGCTGGATCCATTTCTTTTCATCATTTATATAAATGTTTTAAATGTGAACATAGGAGATATGTTCAGTAAGCTTGCAGATGACACCAAAATAGGTGGTATAGTTGACAGTGAAGAAGATTACCTCAGGGTGCAATGGGATCTTGATCAGATGGGCCAATGGGCCAAGGAGTGGTATATGAAGTTTACTTTAGATAAATGTGGGGTGTTTAATTTTGGTAAGGCAGATCAGGTAAGATTTATACAGTGAATGGTAGGGCACTGGGGAGGGTTGCTGAACAAAGAGCCTAGGGGTGCAGGTGCACAGTTCCTTGAAAGTGGAGTTATGGGTAGATAGAATAGTGAAGAAGGCATTTGGTTTCCTTGCCTTCATTGGTCAGAACATTGAGTATAGCAGTTGGGATGTCATGTTGTGTCTGTTCAGGACATTGATGAGACCATTCTTGTAATATTGTGCTCAATGTTTGTTACTCTTCTGTAGGAAGGATATTGTTAAACTTGAGAGGGTGCAAGAAAAGATTTCGAAGGATGTTGCTGGAACCAGAGGGTTTGAGCTCTTCGGAAAGACTGAATAGGCTGGGGCTTTTTATCCCAGGAGCATCTGAGGTTGAAGATGACCTTATAGAGATTTATAAAATCACGAGAGTCATGGATAGGGTGAATCGCCAACATCTTTTGTGTAGGAGAGGGCACAGGTGAGAGGGCACAGGTGAGAGGGGAAAGGTTTTAAAAGGAACTGAGCGTTGGGTTTTTCACCCAGAGGGTGGTGTGTGTATGGAATTAGCTGCCAGAGGAAGTGGTGGAGGTGGGCACAACATTCAGAAGGCAACTTTAAAATTCTTTTAACAGGATGAGGGTGTCACTGGCTAGGCAGCATTTATTGCCTAATACTAATTGCCCAGAGGGCAGTTGAGTGTCAACCACATTGCTGTGGGTCTGGGGTCACATGTAGGCCAGACCAGGTAAGGATGGCAGTTTCCCTCCCTAAAGGACGTTTGTAAACCAGAGGGTTTTTCCAACAGTTGGCAATGGATTTATAGTAGTCATTAGATCCTTAATTCCAGATATTTATTGAATTCAAATTCCACCATTGTCCCCAAAGCATTACCTGGGTCTCTGGATTAACAGCCTAGTGATGATACCACTGGATCATCGCCTCCCCTCTATGCAGAGGAAGGGGTTAGAGAGATATGGGCCAAATGCTGGTAAATGGGACTAGGTCAGTTGGGATGTCTCCGGCAAGTCAAGATGGGCCAAAGGGTCTGTTTCCATGGTGTATGACTCTATAAAAGCAAAATATTGCTGATACTGGAAATATGAAACTAATACAGAAAATTCTGGAGAAACTCAGTAGGTCTGGCAGCATCTGTGGAGAGAGAGAAATAGAGTTATATTTCAAGTATGATGTGATTCTTCTGCTTCAGATCAGATCTAAGCTCTGCAGTCCTGCCGCATCCAGTCATGAATGGTGGTGGACAATTAAGCAACTCACTGATGGAGGAAGCTCCACAAATATCCCCAGCATCAATGACCAGGGAGCCCAATACAACAATGCAAAAGATAAGGCAGGAGAATTTGCAACACTCTACAACAGAAGTATTAATTGAATGATAAATCTTGGCCTTCTTCAGAGGTGCCCAGCATCACAGACACCAAATTTAAACAATTCAATTCACTCCACATGATACCATGAAATGACTGGAGGCACTGGGTACTGCAAAGGCTCTTGACCGTAACAACATTCCAGAAATACTACTGAAAACTAGTGATTCAGAACTTGCCAACACACCTAGAGAGCTGCAATACTGTCATCTACCAGACAATATGGACAATTGCCCAGGTTTCTCCTGTACACAAAAAGCAGAATAAAATCCAGCTCAGTCAATTATCACTCCATCAGTCGACTGTCAATCATTGCTATAGTAATGAAGTTGTCATCACTAGTGGTAGCAAGCAGCACCTGCTTAACAATATCCTGCTCACCAACACTCAATTAGGATTCTGCCAGGATCATTCAGCTTTTGACCTCATTACAGCCTTGGTCCAAATGTGGACAACAGAGCTGAATTCCAGACGTTTGAGGTCAGTGACTGCCCTTGACATCAAGGCTACATTTGACCGAATTTGGCATTAAGGAGCCTTATCAAAATTAGACTCAGTGGGATTCAGGGGGAAAGATTTCCACTGGTTAGTCATACGTGGCATAAAGGAAAATGGTTGTGCTTGTTGGAGGTCAGTCATCTCAGCCCAAGGACATCTCTGCAGGAGTTCCTCAGGATAGTGTCCCAGGCCTATCTTCAGCTGCTTCACCAATGACTGTACCTCCGACATAAGCTCAGAAGTGGGGTGTTTGCCAATGCTTGCACAATGTTCAGCACCATTCATGACTTCTCAGATACTGAAGCAGTCCAAGTTCAAATATAACAAGACCCACAGATTTTCAGGGTGGGTTTGACAAGTAGCAAGTAGCCTTGGTGCTACACAAGTGTCAGGGAATAACCATCTCTAATAAGAGAGAATTTAGCCATTATTCCTTGACATTCAATGGTGTTACCATTGCTGAATACCTATCAACATTTTATGGGTTACGATTGACTAGAAACTAAACTGGAGTAGCCACATAAATACTGTGGCTACAACAGGTCGGAGGCAAAGAATCCTAAAACAAGTAACTCAGCTTCTGATTCCCCAAAGCTTGGACACTGTCTAGGCACAAATCAGGAATGTGATGGAATATTCCTCACTTGTCGGTTGACTGTATTCCAACTACACTCAAGATGCTTGACACAATCCAGGTCAAAGCTTGACTGGCATCACCTCCTGAAATATTCCTCCAGCACCAATGCACAGTCGCAGCAGAATGCACCATCTACAAGATGCACTATGGAAATTCACTTAGGCTCTTTAGACAGTACCTTATAAACCCATGACCAATGCTATCTTGAAGGACAAGGGCAGCAAGTGTATGGATCTACCTTGTACAGCGAGGGCTGTGTTGCTGAAAATGTCAGCCTTCCAAAGACGTATTGAAAGGGACCCCCAGCTCAGATGAGTGTTCGAGATTGTGTAGCACTTCTGAACTAACAAGACTTATCCACATCAATTCCACCAAAAATAGGTGAACTAGGCATTTCTCTTATGCAAGATGGCTGCTTCATTTGACTTGTTAATAATAAATAAATCAATGTATGTGATTTTCTGTAAATACTCAGGGTATGGTTAAGGCCAATATTGATAAAGGCACATTACTTGTCCTTTTCTCGTTTCTCAGAAAAGATGATGGGTCTCTGCTCATTAAACCAGTTGATGCTCTTGGTGTTACACCCCCAGGGGTGTTAATTAAGGAATTTTCAAGATGTTGAACCAGTGAAAATGAAGAAATGTTGATACATGTCCAAATTAGCAAAGTGTGTGAATTTGGAGGGGATCTTGGAGGACAAGATGTTCCCATAGAATTCCTGGTTTTATTTTCATGGTTACGATCACAAAGGAGAATAGTACTGCTGAAGTAATCCTGATAAATATTTACACTGCTGAAGGAAATAACTCTACAGAGGCTGGTTTCCTGTTACTAAGTCACCCTTTTTTTATGTGTGGAGAATTGACCCTGATCCAGCTCCGTCAGAGCCAACTCTCAGAGTGAACAGAATCTCTGACACTCCTGTTTATATTCTATTAGCTATGGCTCCCTGATTGGTCCAGGTTCACAGCCCCAATCAGGGAACTCGTACGATGTCCAGCTGGCTGAGCTCATTACCATCACCACACTGACATTCATGCCACAGTACAAATCCATATCAATTTTTAAAGAAGATACTATTAAGTTAAAATACATTTGAACACTTCAGAAATAGATACAGCATTCAAAGTTTGGGTGAAGATTTGTAGCTCGGGTGCTCGTTGCTGTGGTTCTGTTCGCCGAGCTGGAAATTTTTGTTGCAAACGTTTCGTCCCCTGTCTAGGTGACATCCTCAGTGCTTGGGAGCCTCCTGTGAAGCGCTTCTGTGGTGTTTCCTCCGGCATTTATAATGGTCTGTCCCTGCCGCTTCCGGTTGTCAGTTTCAGCTGTCCGCTGTAGTGGCCGGTATATTGGGTCCAGTCAAATTCATGTTGCTTGTCGTCTGCGTGTGTGGCTACTAAGGATAGCTGGTCGTGGCTAGTTGATGTTCATGGATGCAGATCGTTAGCTGTCTTCCTGTTTGTCCTATATAGTGTTTTGTGCAGTCCTTGCATGGGATTTTGTACACTACATTAGTTTTGCTCATGCTGGGTATCAGGTCCTTCATTCTGGTGAGTTGTTGTCTGAGGGTGGCTGTTGGTTTGTGTGCTGTTATAAGTCCTAGTGGTCGCAGTAGTCTGGCTGTCAGTTCTGAAATGCTCCTGATGTATGGTAGTGTGGCTAGTCCTTTGGGTTGCGGCATGTCCTTGTTCCGTTGTCTTTCTCTTAGGCATCTGTTGATGAAATTGCGCGGGTATCCGTTTTTGGCGAATACCTTGTACAGGTGTTCCTCTTCCTCTTTTTGCAGTTCTGGTGTACTGCAGTGTGTTGTGGCCCTTTTGAATAGTGTCTTGATGCAACTTCGTTTGTGTGTGTTGGCGTGGTTGCTTTCATAGTTCAGGACTTGGTCTGTGTGTGTGGCTTTCCTGTATACCTTTGTGGTGAATTCTCTGTTTGGTGTTCTCTGTACCATCACGTCTCGGAATGGGAGTTGGTTATCCTTTTCTTCTTCTCTCGTGAATCGGATTCCTGTTAGTGTGGCGTTGATGATCCGGTGTGTTTTCTCTATTTCTGTGTTTTTAATGTTTACAAAGGTGTCATCAACATATCTGACCCAGAGTTTGGGTTTAATTTGTGGTAAGACTGTTTGTTCTAACCTTTGCATTACTGCTTCTGCTATGAGTCCAGAGATGGGTGAGCCCATGGGTGTTCCGTTGATTTGTTCGTATATCTGGTTGTTGAATGTGAAGTGTGTTGTGAGGCACAAGTCTAGTAGTTTAAGTATGCTGTCTTTGTTGATAGGCTCAACGTCCTGTTGTCTGTTCTGTATGTCCAGCAGGTTGGCTATTGTTTCTCTGGCTCGGGTTTTGTCAATAGAGGTGAACAGTGCCATTACGTCGAATGAGACCATAGTTTCTTCCTTGTCTATGTGTATATTTCTGATGATGTCCAAGAATTCCAGTGTTGATTGTATAGATTGTCTGGATCCGCTGATCAAGTGTTTCAGTTTCTGCTGTAGTTCTTTACCCAGTTTGTGTGATGGTGTCCCTGGTAGTGATACTATGGGTCTGAGTGGGATGTCTGGTTTGTGCACTTTAGGTAGTCCATAGAATCTGGGAGTGTTGTTACTTTCCGGTTTCATTCTTTGTAGGTCAGACCTGGTTATCTGTCCGTTTTTTTGTAGGTTCCTCAGTGTGTTGTTTATCCTATTGGTGAGCTGTGGGGTGGGGTCAAACTCCCTCTTTTGGTAGGTGTTGGTATCTGCAAGTAGTTGTTGTGCTTTTTGGATGTAGTCTGCTTTGTCCAGGATGACCGTCATTCTGCCTTTGTCTGCTGGTAGTATGATTATGTTCTTATCGTTTCTTAGTGATTTTAGTGCTTCCCTCTCCTTGGTGTTGAGGTTATGTGTTTGTCTTTTCCTTGTTATCAGGGGTACGATACTTTGTCTCACTGTTTGTTGTGTCTCTTCTGTTAGTCCATTGTTCCTGAGTGTGCATTCTAGCGCTGCTAGGAAGTCTGCTGTCTTGGCGTCCCTGTGGTTGTAGTTGAGTCCCTTGGGCAGTATTGTTCTTTCCGTGTCTGTGAGCTGTCTGTGGGAGAGGTTTTTAACCCAGGTGTGTGTTGTGGTGTCCTCTTTGTTGTGTGTTAGTTTGGCCATTTTTTCTTTTAGTGCCGTTTTTTTGCCGAGTGTAGTCCTGTTCTGTCCTATGGTGACAGCCCATTCTATGGTCTGGGTCCATTCCTGATTGGTGGTTTTTGAAATTAACGACTTTTGGCGCGCAAAATTTCTTGTCTGTATCTGTGAAGTCGGTTGTGAGCGTTTGTAATCATTACCTGGATCATCCTGAATCCGTTCTGTCTGGCTGTGTCTCTGGCTTGTGAATTGTTGACTGGCGGTCTGTATCTGACACATGGTGGAAGGATTCGATTCTTTCGGCATTCATGCAGGAACCGGAGTTGTTCGTATGTGGCGCTTAGGCGGTTAGCGCACACAGGAAAGCCACACACACAGACCAAGTCCTGAACTATGAAAGCAACCACCCCAACACACACAAAGAAAGTTGCATCAAGACACTGTTCAAAAGGGCCACAACACACTGCAGCACACCAGAACTGCAAAAAGAGGAAGAGGAACACCTGTACAAGGTATTCGCCAAAAACAGATACCCGCGCAATTTCATCAACAGATGCCTAAGAGAAAGACAACGGAACGAGGACATGCCGCAACCCAAAGGACTAGCCACACTACCATACATCAGGAGCATTTCAGAACTGACAGCCAGACTACTGCGACCACTAGGACTTATAACAGCACACAAACCAACAGCCACCCTCAGACAACAACTCACCAGAACGAAGGACCCGATACCCAGCATGAGCAAAACCAATGTAGTGTACAAAATCCCATGCAAGGACTGCACAAAACTCTATATAGGACAAACAGAAAGACAGCTAACGATCCGCATCCATGAACATCAACTAGCCACGAAACACCACGACCAGCTATCCTTAATAGCCACACACGCAGACGACAAGCAACATGAATTTGACTGGGACAACACTACCATTATAGGGCAAGCCAACCAAAGAACAGCCAGGGAATTCCTAGAAGCATGGCACTCATCCACAAACTCCATCAACAAACACATCGACCTGGACCCA
This sequence comes from Chiloscyllium plagiosum, assembly GCF_037043375.1. Classification (NCBI taxonomy): domain Eukaryota; kingdom Metazoa; phylum Chordata; class Chondrichthyes; order Orectolobiformes; family Hemiscylliidae; genus Chiloscyllium; species Chiloscyllium plagiosum. The sequence continues at coordinate 48,234,882 of NW_028270162.1, read as the reverse complement.
ATATACCGGCCACTACAGCGGACAGCTGAAACTGACAACCGGAAGCGGCAGGGACAGGCCACTATAAATGCCGGAGGAAACACCACAGAAGCGCTTCACAGGAGGCTCCCAAGCACTGAGGATGTCACCTAGACAGGGGACGAAACGTTTGCAACAAAAATTTCCACTCAGCGAACAGAACCAGATACAGCATAGTATAATGGCAGGGAGTAACCTTCTGACCTGTAACAATTGTGGACAGATACATTACACATATAAATTACTCATCAGTTGCTGAATAAGATAGGTTCTTCATGTATTGAGGAGCTTCAGGACCAAAGAACTAAGATGAAATAATAATGAAAAGATATAATTTTATCCATTGTTTTATGAACTTAATGGGATCATTAGAAGACATGTTGAGTAGAAACTATACCAGCTATGATGTTTACTCGCTGTTGGTGAGTCATAAAGTATTTTACTTTGCATGAAATTGGTTAATGTGTCAGATATAAATTAAACTTAATGTCCTACAACTGGAACAGTAATCCCTTGTTCACCGAGCCATCTCACATCCTGCTGCCAAAGAAAACATGACCACCTCATCATCCATACAACACTGTAAGCTCTGTTGCTCATGTAGTTAGCAATTGAAATAAGTTATAACCTGAGTTTTGGGAAGACACATTATCTAAAGGCTTTCTCCAGAGGCTGTTTCCAAGGCAGGTTTTAAACCCTTGTCCTGGAACGGGGAGCAGGTGACACAACAATTCTCAGGCATCAAGACAGCTTTGAATGATGATGCCATGACCAGTTAGTACTATGAGCAAACTGACTATATGACCCACATGATTTATATTTTCACACTCGTCTTTATTTTTCACCTTTACTGGTGACCATGCCTTTAGCTGCCAAGACCCTCAATTTTCAAACCCTCACCCTAAATCTGTCTACCCCTGTCTTCCCTGAAGCTGCTCCCTACAATCTTGTGACCTAACTTCAGGTCACACACGCTTATATTTCCAAATGTTGAATTTAATCTGACAGCATTTCTGCAAAGCAGCTTGAGATATTTTCCTATCTACCGTAAATACAAGCAACTGTTCTTGCTATCATTGTTCACTGAAATTATGATTTTACGTGAGGCAACACTGATAGTTTGCTGCATATCTGGCAGATTTGCACTTTCTGTGATGTTTTGAAAGATTGTGACCAATACCTGGCTAATGGTATTTGATGAGGGTTAGAAAATGACAGTCTCTTGTTCATTGTCACTGATTATCCACTGTTAGTTCCAAAAGAAAATCCATTAAAAATCATCTCATTTTTTAACAGTACACTATACAAATTAGACTTTGGGCCTTTCACTAGGAATCAATCTAATTAAAACCAAAAGAACTGCAAATGCAGTAAATCAGAAACAAAAATATTAAAGCTCAGCAGGTCTGGCAGCATCTTGGAGAGAGATCAGAGTTAACGTTTTGGGGCAAGTGACCCTTCCTCAGGAATCATTCTGTTATCTACCTCAGCTCTATTCCTCCAAGTTGATGATCTGTAATTGGAATTATTTTCTAATCTATTCATGAATGGAATATCGGTGTCCTTGGCAAGACCAGCTATTATTACCCATCCCTGATTGTTGAAAATGTAGTGATCCACATTCTTCAACTGGAATTCAACCCACTAATGATGCGGGTAGTTTGGACAGACACTTGAAGGGGGTGATGTTTGCATGAGATTGCTGCTGTTGTCTTTCTCAGTGCTAGAGATTGTGGATTTGGGAGGCACTATCAAAGAAACTTTGGCTAATGGATGCTGTCCATGTAATACTGCAGTGACACTGGCTAATGGATGCTGTCCATGTAGTACTGCAGTGACATTGGCTAATGGATGCTGTCCATGTAGTACTGCAGTGACATTGGCTAATGGATGCTGTCCATGTAGTACTGCAGTGACATTGGCTAATGGATGCTGTCCATGTAGTACTGCAGTGACATTGGCTAATGGATGTTGTCCATGTAATACTATAGTGACATTGGCTAATGGATGCTGTCCATGTAATACTATAGTGACATTGGCTAATGGATGCTGTCCATGTAGTACTGCAGTGACATTGGCTAATGGATGCTGTCCATGTAATACTGCAGTGACATTGGCTAATGGATGCTGTCCATGTAGTACCGCAGTGATATTGGCTAATGGATGCTGTTCATGTAGTACTGCAGTGACATTGGCTAATGGATGCTGTCCATGTAGTACTGCAGTGATATTGGCTAATGGATGCTGTCCATGTAGTACTGCAGTGATATTGGCTAATGGATGCTGTCCATGTAATACTATAGTGACATTGGCTAATGGATGCTGTCCATGTAGTACTGCAGTGACATTGGCTAATGGATGCTGTCCATGTAGTACTGCAGTGACATTGGCTAATGGATGTTGTCCATGTAGTACTGCAGTGATATTGGCTAATGGATGCTGTCCATGTAATACTATAGTGACATTGGCTAATGGATGCTGTCCATGTAGTACTGCAGTGATATTGGCTGATGGATGCTGTCCATGTAGTACTGCAGTGACATTGGCTAATGGATGTTGTCCATGTAGTACTGCAGTGACATTGGCTAATGGATGTTGTCCATGTAGTACTGCAGTGATATTGGCTAATGGATGCTGTCCATGTAATACTATAGTGACATTGGCTAATGGATGTTGTCCATGTAGTACTGCAGTGATATTGGCTGATGGATGCTGTCCATGTAATACTATAGTGACATTGGCTAATGGATGCTGTCCATGTAGTACTGCAGTGATATTGGCTGATGGATGCTGTCCATGTAGTACTGCAGTGATATTGGCTAATGGATGCTGTCCATGTAATACTGCAGTGACACTGGCTAATGGATGCTGTCCATGTAGTACTGCAGTGACATTGGCTAATGGATGCTGTCCATGTAGTACTGCAGTGACATTGGCTAATGGATGTTGTCCATGTAATACTATAGTGACATTGGCTAATGGATGCTGTCCATGTAGTACTGCAGTGACATTGGCTAATGGATGCTGTCCATGTAGTACTGCAGTGATATTGGCTAATGGATGCTGTCCATGTAGTACTGCAGTGATATTGGCTAATGGATGCTGTCCATGTAATACTATAGTGACATTGGCTAATGGATGCTGTCCATGTAGTACTGCAGTGATATTGGCTAATGGATGCTGTCCATGTAATACTATAGTGACATTGGCTAATGGATGCTGTCCATGTAGTACTGCAGTGATATTGGCTAATGGATGCTGTCCATGTAGTACTGCAGTGATATTGGCTAATGGATGCTGTCCATGTAATACTATAGTGACATTGGCTAATGGATGCTGTCCATGTAGTACTGCAGTGACATTGGCGAATGGATGCTGTCCATGTAGTACTGCAGTGACATTGGCTAATGGATGTTGTCCATGTAGTACTGCAGTGATATTGGCTAATGGATGCTGTCCATGTAATACTATAGTGACATTGGCTAATGGATGCTGTCCATGTAGTACTGCAGTGACATTGGCTAATGGATGCTGTCCATGTAGTACCGCAGTGATATTGGCTAATGGATGTTGTCCATGTAATACTATAGTGACATTGGCTAATGGATGCTGTCCATGTAGTACTGCAGTGACATTGGCTAATGGATGCTGTCCATGTAATACTGCAGTGACATTGGCTAATGGATGCTGTCCATGTAGTACTGCAGTGACATTGGCTAATGGATGCTGTCCATGTAATACTGCAGTGACATTGGCTAATGGATGCTGTCCATGTAGTACCGCAGTGATATTGGCTAATGGATGCTGTCCATGTAGTACTGCAGTGACATTGGCTAATGGATGTTGTCCATGTAATACTATAGTGACATTGGCTAATGGATGCTGTCCATGTAGTACTGCAGTGACATTGGCTAATGGATGTTGTCCATGTAATACTGCAGTGACACTGGCTAATGGATGCTGTCCATGTAGTACTGCAGTGACATTGGCTAATGGATGCTGTCCATGTAATACTGCAGTGACATTGGCTAATGGATGCTGTCCATGTAGTACCGCAGTGATATTGGCTAATGGATGCTGTCCATGTAGTACTGCAGTGACATTGGCTAATGGATGCTGTCCATGTAGTACCGCAGTGATATTGGCTAATGGATGCTGTCCATGTAGTACTGCAGTGACATTGGCTAATGGATGTTGTCCATGTAATACTATAGTGACATTGGCTAATGGATGCTGTCCATGTAATACTATAGTGACATTGGCTAATGGATGCTGTCCATGTAGTACTGCAGTGACATTAGCTAATGGATGCTGTCCATGTAATACTATAGTGACATTGGCTAATGGATGCTGTCCATGTAGTACTGCAGTGACATTGGCTAATGGATGCTGTCCATGTAGTACTATAGTGACATTGGCTAATGGATGCTGTCCATGTAATACTATAGTGACATTGGCTAATGGATGCTGTCCATGTACTACTGCAGTGACATTGGCAAATGGATGCTGTCCATGTAATACTGCAGTGACATTGCACTGGTGGGGGATGGAGTTACAGGAAAGCAGCTTGCTTTATCCTATAGGGCGGTCAGTTTCTTGATTGCAGTTTGATCTGTACTCATTCAGGCAAATGGAAAACATTGTATCATAGTCTGTTTGGTCATTGGTGCAAAATCATTGGAATATCATGAAGTGAGCCTTTCAACACAGAAAAGCCAAATTTGCTGCGATAGCCAGAATATTTAGATGGCTGACTCAGTAAAGTTTTCAGTTAATGGTGACCTCCAGGATGTTGATCTTGGGGGAAGTCAGTGATGGGAATGTTGTCGAATATCAAGAGGAAGTGGTTGACTTTTCCCTGTTGGAGCTGGTTCTTGTCTGGCTTTTGTGGGGAATAAATATTATTTGTAACTTATGAAGCCCACCCCAATCTTATGCGGGTTTTGTCACATCCAAGCACAGAAGCTAAAAAGTTGCAAATGGAACTGAACGTTGTATATTCTACAGTGGACATCTTGACTTCCGCATCATTTGATGGAGGGAAGGTCATTGATTAAGAATGCTGATAATGGTTGGGCAAATGGCCCTGGGAAAGCCTGCAATGATGTCCTGGGAATGAGATGAACTGGTATCCAATAATTCCAGCTCTAATCTCTGCCATCCTGTCACATCCAGTCATAAATGGTGATGGACAATTAAACACCGAGACTCCACAAGCATTCCCATTCTCAATAAATTGGGAAGCCCAGCATATCCGCACAAAGGTCAAGGAAGAGGCATTTGCATCCACCTCCAACAAGGTGTCAGGTGGATTGGTCCATCTTGCCTGCTCCTGTCGTCCCCAAAATCACAAATGGTTTTCATTGAATTCTATTCTCTCCACTTGATATCAAGAATTGGTTGAACTGCAAAGGCTGACAATATTCTGGCACCTTGTGCTTCAGAACCACCCAGGCCCCTAGCCAAGCTATTCCAGTACAGCTACAACACTGCTATCAACCCAGCAGTGAAGAGCCTTTCCCATGTACGTCATGACCACAAAAAGCAGAACAAATTCAATTCAGCCAATTACAGCGTCATCAGTCTTGTCTTGATTATCAAGAATGTGATGATGATGCTCCTTTAACAAGGATATGTTGTGCTTGGTTCTTTTGTCAGGAGGTCGTAAGAACATAAGTTCCAAAAAGTCTGGGCTTGGATGGGTTTTAGGGCCAATTTGATGATAGCTAACAGACACTGTCTCAGGAAAAAGGCTTTCAAATAAAATAAACACTCATACAGTGAAAGGGGAATGGCCAGTTCTCCCAACTCACCTGGTTTGGTTTGGTCTGGCTATTCACTGAAAGCAGTCAGGCAGTCAGTGAGGCTGCTAATCCAAGAAACAGCTACATGAATGAAGCAGATTCATGCTGATCCCTCTCTCTCCGACATCTCTCCTGTAAGACCCTGTGTTTGATTCTACCTTTTTGTGCCAAGGGGGTGTTTATGGGGATTGTTGCAAGTATTGGGAACAGCATCATTAAGTTGGGATGATCTGTTGGGTTTACGGATAGTTTAGGTTATTCAGTATTCTGCTCTCTTTTGTTTGTGCTTCATTTGGGAATCTTGTAAATAAATTCTGTTTTGTTTACAACTAAGTGGTTGGCCCAACTGCATTCCTCCTGGAATATCTGTGTTACACCTGCTGAAAACAACTAGCAAAATTAGGGACTGGGCTACTTTCTTGAAATGTTTTGAGGGGGTCTGGCCTGGTCCATAACAACAAAGCGATAGAACGTGTTGTCAACAGTGCTATCCAGGGCCACTTAAACAGCATTAACCTGCTCTCTGATGCTCAGTTTGTGTTCTGTCAGAGATCTTGACCTTCTTACAATCTTGGCCCAAACATGGACACACGACATGAGCTCAACAGGTGAAGAGAGTGCCCTTGACATGAAGGCTACATTTCACTGAGAGTGGCATCAATAAGCCCTAACAAGACTGGTATCAAGGGAAATGAGGGGAAACCGTTCCACGAGCTGGAGTTATAGCTAGCACAAAGGAAGATGGTTGTAGTTTTTGGAGGTCAGTCAGCTCAATTCCAGGGCATTGCAGCAACCACTCTTCAGGAGTGTGTCCACGATCCAACCATCTTTAACTGTCTCATCAATGAGCTTCCCTTCACCATAAGGTCAGAGTGGGGATGTTTGCGGATGATTTCACAATGTTTAGTCCCATTTGCAGCTCCTCGGATACTGAAGCAATCCTCGTGCAAATGGCATGATCCGGACAAGATTCAGGCATGAGCTGATAAGTGGCAAATAGCTTTCACTTCACACAAGTGCCAGGTAATGACTATTTCCAACAAAACAGAATCTAACAGTCTTCCCTTAACACTCAATTACATTACAGAAATGTAAAAGCTAGGAAGAGCAGTCGGCTATTCAGTACTTCCAGCCTGCTCCACCATTTAAAATAATTATGGCTGTCTCTCTCTCTCTCTCAACACTGTCATGGAGTCGTAGAGCTGTACAGCATGGACACAGACCCTTTGGTTCAACTCGTCCATGCCGACCAGATATCCTAAATTAATCTAGTCCTATTTGCCAGCACTTGGCCCATATCCCTCTAAACGTTTACTATTTATATACCCATCCAGATTCCTTTTAAATATTGTAATTGTACCAGCATCCTCTGGTAGCTCATTCAATACACACGCCACCCCTCTGCGTGAAAAAGTTCCCCGTTAAGTCCCTTGTAATTCTTTCCCTCTCACCTTAAACCTGTGCCCTGTAATTTTGGACTCCCACATCCCAGGTAAAACACCTTGGCTATTCACCCTATCCATGCCCCTCATGATTCTATAAATCTATAAGGTCACCCCTCAGCTCCAGGGAAAACGGGTCCAGCCTGTTCAGCCTCTTCTTATAGCTCAAACCCTCTAACCCTGGCAACATTCTTGCAAATCGTTTCTGAATCCTTTCAAGTTTCACAACATTCTTCCTATAGCAGAGAGACCAGAAATGCACGCAGTACTCCAAAAGTGGCCTAGCCAATATCCTGTATAGCCTCAACATGACCTCCAACCCCTATACTCAGTGCACTGACCAATAAGGGACAGCATACCAAACACCTTCTTCACTATCCTATCTACCTGGGGCTCCACTTTCAAAGAACTATGAACCTGTGCTCCAAGGTCTCAATGTATTCTCACTTTACTTCCATCCCCCTTGATGCCTTTATTATCTAAAAAATGATCTGTCTCTTTCTTGGATATATTCAATGCCTTGTCCTCCACAGCCTTCTGTGGAAGAGAATTCCACAGGGTCACTGCCGTCTGAGTGAAGAAAAGTTGTCTCATCTCAGACCAAAATGGTTTACCCTGTTTCCTGAGACTGTGTTCCCTCATTGTAGACACCTCAGCCAGGGGAACCATCCAGTCTGCATCAATTCTGCCCTGGTGGAATTTTATACATTTCAATCAGATCCCCCTCTCGTCCTTCTAAACTCAGTGAATACAGGTCCACTCAAACCAATCTCTCCTTCTGAGACAGATCTGTCATCGCCGGAATCAGCTTATTGAAGTTTACGATTGCTGAATTCCCCACTGTTAACATTATGGATTTACTGCGGACCAGAAATTGAACAGGATCAGCCATATGAAATCTGTGGCCTTATAAACAGGTCAGGGGTTGGAAATTCTGTCCCAAATAACTCACCTTCTGACTTTTGCTAAGAGAATATAGCCACAAGTTTCCACCGTTTTGAACAAACAGAAGTAAACTTTACGATACAAAGTTACAACAGTGAAACCACTGACAATACAGATACAACTTTTCCTCTAATCTACAGAATTAACATGAGGTAAATATGGGAAACAGAAAAACTGTGTTTGAACATTGCTTAGAGCATATCATACAGCAAATACAATCAAGACAGATCCTACAGATTTCTGAGCAAAACCCCCTGACATTAATAACACTGTGGGTCTGTAAATCGCATTAAAACTTTATCTCCTCTACAAGGCATTTCAGTTCTTCCTTTCAGGAAATCTAGGAACTCTCTCAAAAGCCACTTTGCCATGGACTGCCTCAATGACTGCTCATGTTTTTGGAATTGTACTCCCACAATTCTTTGAGATTACACTCCAGCTTTTCCAAAGACATCTAGCTTCACTAAGTTGATGCTGTTCAAGAATTTCTCCCAGCTCCAATAGTTTTCAGCTGCACCAAGCAAATACTACTTGTGGGCTTCCTTCACCCCACACTCCCTACTCCCAGTTACACTGAATTATTAATAGCTCACAGGCTTTCTAAACTCCCTACATACCCCTAAACCTTTTCTGAGCCCTAATTCCAATATTTCACCGCACCTACTGGCTGCTAGGATTTTTTGAGAACTTACAGGTTGGAGTCCGTTACAGCAGCACCCTTTAGAGGATGGAGTTTCTTCTCCCTGCTACCACCCAGCATGGTCACTAACATGTCACATGACTGTGGCTGTCCTGATGCTATGCTATGGTATTTGTGTCAGTCCTGGACCCTGTGGTTTCACTTTGTGCCATTCTGACGGCCCAGATAGCTGGACCCATTAAAACCACTTTTCAAGCGTGTGATGTCTACCACCTAGAAGGACAACGGCATTAGATTCATGGAGCACCCACCACCTGCATGTTCCCCTCCAAGTCACACACCATCCTGACCATAAGATCATAAAGACAAAGGAGCAGATACGGGCCATTCAGTCCATCCAGTCTGCTCTGCAAATCAATGGTCAATATACTCCTCAACTCCTCCTTCCTGCCTTTTCCCCTTAACCCTTTCTTCCCTTATTGATCAAAAACCTGTCCATCTCAGTCTTGAATGTACTGAATGACCAAGACTCCACAGCCTTTTGTGGTGAAGAATTCCACAATTTCTGAAGAAAGAAATTCCTTGTCATCTCTGCTTTGAGGGAACTATATCACGGTTCCTTCGGTGTTTCTGGGTCAAAATCCTGGAATTCCCTTTCTAACAGCATTGTGGGTGTTCCTACACCTCAGAGACTGAAGCAGTTCAAGCAGGCAGCTCACCACCACCTTCCCCAGAACAACTGGGGGTGGGCAACAAATGTTGATCTCACCAGTGATACCCAGTGATACCCACATTCCTTTGACCAAATAGAAAAGAAAGTATAAAAGGAGCAGCGAGCAGAGTGTGCATGAATGAGTTAGGACTCTCTGGTCATGCCAGAAGATCAGGACCACACCTGTGGGGATGCCTAGGTATCTATGTTGTGTCAAATGAGTAAATACCACTGTACATTGCATACCAATTCTTCCACTAACCCCACTGTCGCCCAATCATTGCACACCACTCCTAACCATAGGCCAGGACTGCCAACGCGGTACCGACAGAGAAATGCCAGGCTCTGTAAGAAGTCCCCTCCTGGATCTCTAAGGAAAGATGTACCAAGACCTAAGGGGAAGCATCAGTGGGTTGTCTCCTTTCCTACTAGCCCAGACACTGACACCCCGACTCAAGCAGTTAAAATAGAGAGCACGCCAGCTGAGACCGTCCACCTGCTCAGGCCCAGGCAGGAGAGGACCCTGTGGTGTTGGCTTGTTTTTGAAATCTATCCTTTTAAATAATAGTCTGCCTTTTGATTCTTCCTACCATAGTTTACCCTTACACTTCCCAATATTAAATTTCATCTCTCAAGTTTTTGTCCACTCGCTTCTTGTAGATTCCTTATGTTTTCATCCCAACATACCCTTACACCTATTTTAGTACCATCAGCAAATTTGGATATCAATGTTCCCTTCTCCAAGGCTTTCATACAGATAGTAAATAGCTGAAGCGCTAGGACTGACCCTTGCAACTCTCTACTAGTCACGCATTTCAAAACTAAAGACACCCCTTAATATAAACTTTCAGCCTTCTGTGTATAAATCAATCTTCAATTCTTGTGAATACATTATCTCTAATACTGTCAGCTCCTGTCTTGGGCAATATCCCACCGACTGCATTTTGAAAATTCAAATATATTGCATCTAGTCTTTATCAACTCTGCTAGTTATATCCTCAAAGGACTCAAGCAAATTTGTCAAATATGATTTCCCTTTGATTAAACCATAGCTCTGTTTGATAGGTGTTTAGCATCTCTAAATGCCCTCCTATTTCTTTCTTAATAATACGCTCTAGCATTTTCCCAGTGACAGATTCAGGATAACTGGCCTATAGTTTCCTGCTTGCTCTCCTCCTCCCTTCGAGAACAAGGGCATCACATTAGCAGTTTTCCAATCTGCTCGAGCCCTCTCAGTCAGTTCAGGAGTATTTTGACCAACACCTTTGCAATCTCTGCAGCCACTTCCTTTCAAACCCTTGGATGCAAACTGTCAGGTTGTAGTGTGATCAGTTGGCAGACGCCAATGTCCATGGAAGATATGCGCATTTGGCTAAATAGCCTCGAATCTGTTTTGTGCCATAAACAAAATCCATGAAAATTCTGCCTCCAGATATTTATATCCTGATGGGATAGGAATCAGGATCCAGCTGAAAGGAGGCAAGACCCAACTCAGGTTAAAGGTCAGCTGTTTCGACAAGTCTGAGCACCAGCACCTCAGGAGCATAGGGCTGTCACAGCAGGTTACTGCTGATACCTGCAGCCTCCTGGAATAAGGCCTTCTTCCCAGTGAGGGGCAGGTGAACAGGCAGTGCCAATGTCTGACAGAATGGCAATGAGTGGAGGTTACCATTTCCCCGCCCCCCCCCCTCCCCGCCACTGTAGTACAACATCCCCAACAGCCGACCCCTACCCCAGATCTCTGCCTTTTGCCAAGTTATGAGCTTTCCTCTACTGCACGGTGAGAAAGCAGAGTTAAGGCATGAAGTGCAACACTTTTGGAGGATAATTGTGAGGCATTTGTACAGAAAGGCAATAGATTGAAGGTGTATGTGAGCGTGGCTGTTCAGATGGGGATGTAGGCAGCTTATTACAGAGAGGGGTGATTATCCTGAGGCTGTGCAGGGGAATGTCAGGAAAGTCAAGATTGTGAGCCTTGCCACCTGATAGTGTCACTCTACCCACCTGTCATAGCCTTCAGAGGTCCTCCTACTACACTGCGTCCAGGTTGGAGGGAGCATGCCTCTGCTGCTAACTCCCTCAATGACTTCCATCCATTCCTGTGCATTTGGAGAGACTGTTGTCTCCCCATATCCCTCCAAATCCTGAGGAGAATTCACCCTGCTCCAGCCCCTCACTTGATTCCCCCAAATGAGAGTGAGGGACCAGGGACAGCCAATCCAGCTCTCTGCTCCACTCCTCTCCTTGCTGTTGAGAAGTGGTTCTGAAACCACTCCTTTCACAGAAAAGACGAATCAAAATCGGCCTGTGAAAGGGATCGCCGTGGGCTTCAGAACCGTTTCGGGACCACCTCCAGAAAATCTTGCCCAATGGCAGGTGAGCAGCAGGTCTGCCCAGTGGACCATTGGTGGTATTTGAGACCTGGGTTAGAGATGCCACTGGGACGTTAATGGGTGGTCGATACCTCATGCCCAGCAGGAGTCTGGGGGGGGTGATATGGGCCAGCAAGCAGAGAGGGGTCAGCAGGGTCTCCTTTATTTAACTCACCCCTCAACCACCAGGAGCTGCTTCTTTCACAGGCTTGCAGCTGTTGCCCCCTGCCATCTTGTGCGAGGGTTCTCCTCCCCAGTGATGGCTGGCGGCTGTGCCCGTTAAATGTTTATAATTTTATCTGTTCCAGAGGGGACCCCCATTTTGAGCTGCCCTCCCATTCTCTAGCCTTTCCCAATGGGAATAAGATGTCTAAGCTATTGGAACTCCTCCTGAGCCAGCGAGTTATCTACCCCACCCACCATCCTCAGTTGGATGACCTTCCTAGAGGTGGCCTCCTAAGTGGTTGTTGTTGTAATGGTGCAGCTGAATTAAATCTTTAGATGGTCACATGTTGTATGGGCTGGCTGGATTCTTGCTGACAACAGGATAGACCTTCTGCTACCATCTTCCTTTAAGGTGGGGATCTACAGGGCTTAATTTGTCTAGTGTGGTAGACATACTATCCCATGTTCCTATCTCGGAGGTGAATGAGAGTGAATTCTCAGCTCAGGTCTCCAGATTGTTGATTTGTGCTATTTCCCAGCAAAGATAACTGGTAGTCAACATTACGCCCCCAGCTTCAAAGAGAAGAATATATTGAATAAATTGAATTGACTGTTGTGAAGTTTCCCCAAGAGTTGAGAGCATGTGAACAAATTTTCTACCCTCATGTATGAGACCATTGCTGCAACCACTACAGAATGTGTGGTCACCTCAGTGGTCCCTGCATTTGGGCCTTCCAGTAAAATCTCATCCTGGTTAATGCAAGGCTGTGGTCTCTACCCTTTACTTCATCTAGGATGGGCTGAGAACTGTAGAAGCAGAGGTTTCAATGCTACCTCAGATGCTACCTCAATGTCATCGCTATGACCCGAACTTTAACAGGAGCACACGATGAATGCCTTGAGCTCAGAAGCAGCATGGTGAGTCTGGAGTGAAAGTTACATTGATGCTCACTGCATTTTAATTCAATAGAGAGTCACTCTCACCGAACATTGCAATCCCTCTTTGCTGTCTCAGTTTCCTTACAATCAACAGAACTCTTCAGAACCGAAAATAGTCTTATACATTCCTACAATCCTACATAACATCTTGTTTCCGACTGTCACACAGCTCATATTTCCAACTGGATTTTTTCCTGTCTCGCCTGGAATATCCTTGGAACTGGCCCCGTTCTCGTATGCCCTAAGTGATGGATACTCAGTTTGTGCATATAGATACACAGAGCACCATTTCCATATTGACAATAGCCACTGACAGTAATCAACAGACTGTTTACATGTAATAATTCATTGCATTGTTAAAAGAAATTCCACGAACATCTAGTGTTAGATGGCTTTAATTCACTTGGAATAAAACAAGACATTTATTAAAATTCCATATGTGTAGCTTTAGAAAAAGCTAAGGCTTGTGGAATTCATGTTGTACTGAATAGCAAGAGTTAAATTGGCATGACAAAAGAAAGTTCTAAGTGATGGCACGTTTTGGAAACGATTTGAAGAAAATTGATATGAATGATCCCAGATTTAGATTTCTAAAATTGTGAGGACTTAGAAAAGAAGATTAAAGGACACTTAGGGCGGCACGGTAGCTCAGTGGTTAGCACTGCTGCCTCACAGCACCAGGGACCCAGGTACGATTCCAGCCTCGGGTGACTGTCTGTGTGGAGTATGCACAGAGTTCTCCCTGTGTCTGAGTCTGGGTGCTTTGGTTTCCTCCCACAGTCCAAAGATGTGCAGGTTAGGTAGATTGCCCATAGTGTCCAAGGATGTGCAGGGTAGGTGGATTAGCTAGGAGAAATGCAGGATTATAGGCATCAGGGAAGGGGGTTGATTCTAGTTGGAATGCTCTTCAAAGGGTCATTTTGATTTAATTGGTTGATTGGCCTGCTCCCACAATGCACTGATTCTATATGATCCAGCTCTTCAGAATGACAGATAATGCGCGATGTAAATGCAACATTGGTCAAAGACTGATTTGGAGATGCCGGTGTTGGATTGGGGTGTACAAAGTTAAAAATCACACACCACCAGGTGCTTCCAACTAAACCTGTTGGTCTCTAACCTGGTGTTGTGTGTTTGTTAACTTTGGTCAAAGACTGTTAGCACAGAACATACAGTTTTGGATTTAAATGAGATTGCAGTTTATAGAGAACAGTGTGAATATGGAAATCAAAGATATTTAGAAATATTTTGAAATAAACTGCATAGATACATATAGATTTCATATTTCAAAGTAACATATGGTTAATAACATTCATTTCCTATTTACAGTACTGAGATTGGTCCAGATTCTTATACTGCTGATTGTATTTTGCTGTAGAGAAGCAGATGGCTGCCTTACGGTCACATTCACAGACAAACATCTTACAAGGTCTATTTCTGCCTGAAAGAAATACATGGGAAAATATCAGTAATTCATTTGGAAACCACACGTATCAATGGTTCTAGAAGGGCGTTGTGCTTGGAAACTGTGACACGGAAGAGATTCTATGCTATGTGAATTCTCACCACCAAGCCATGATGGATGTTTCTCCACAGGAGAGATCATGACCTTGTGCACTCCTCACCATTTGTTGCAGGTGGCTGCTGTGACAGAGGCCTGACAGAGATTAATAAACATTGTGCCTGATCCAAGCCCCTGCTCATCACCCTCTTACCTCTGAGAGAAAGTGAGGGCTGCAGATGCTGGAAAACAGAGCTGAAAATGTGTTGCTGGAAAAGCGCAGCAGGTCAGGCAGCATCCAAGGAACAGGAGAATCGACGTTTCGGGCATAAGCCCTTCTTCAGGAATGAGGAAGGGCTTATGCCCGAAACGTCGATTCTCCTGTTCTTTGGATGTTGCCTGACCTGCTGCGCTTTTCCAGCAACACATTATCAACCCTCTTACCTCTATCAACCTTAATAAACAATGTCACCCAGAGAAATGCTTTCTTTTGTAGGGATATCAAAACAAAGGGCTATGCATTAATAATAGGCAACAATACATAGACAATTCAGGGTAAACATTTGAAACATTTCTGCCAGTGCAGAACTTGTTAACGTAGATAAGTAGTTGAGTTGAACAGAAAGGATGCTCTTGGGGGAAGATAGATAAGTGTATGATGGAGAAAGGAACAGACTGTTTACATGTAATAATTCATTGCATTGTTATTAAATTTAAACATTTATTAAAATTCCATGAATGTGGCTTTAGAAAAAGCTATGGTTTTGAAAAAGCTAAGATTTGGATGTAGAAGGGCGAGTGAAACAGAAACATTCATGTAGCCTATTCAGGGTGAACAGTCTGATAACTGATGCTGTGACCCAATTGGTCAAGAGCAAGTCTCCAGGCCCCTACAATGCCAACACTGTGTGACCGAATTAAAGGTGATCTTTCATGGGGGGGACATCTCCTAACCATCCACCCTAAATTCAGCAGAAGAGTTTTGGATAGTCCAAGGGAAAATATGTTGAATCGTGTTATTGGGTCTTTTCCCAACAGAGGTATAGCAGTCAGTTAAGCAGGCCCATGGACATCCACTTCCTTCAGTCTGCTGTGGGTCCTTTCTGGCTGTGAGCTAATCTGGGCTCAAATGATATCCATCCTCATGTACTTCCCAACAGTGATTGGAGCCCAAGCTCCACTGCATGGATGGAGGGACACTCGCACACACGCACACATATACACAGACACACACGCACGCGCACACACAGACTCACATACACGATGGTTATGAGTGGTACTAAGAAATCCCTGTTCTGGCTGAGGTAGGTTCATGACTTGCCCCATTCCCCTCTCTGGTGGGCAATGTGGAGTATCAGATGTTTGTACATTAGCCGGTTTAATTTTTTTTTAAAAGGGCTGAATACTGCTTGGGTGTTCTTGGGGAGAGACCATGCAACGTCTACATTTGCATTTGGGACTTTTCAAGGTACAGACTGGAGTGCATTATCTCCCCTCCCGAAACCACTTTGATTTCGTCCCTTCCTCTTTTCCCCATTTTGCTTTGTTTTGTTTCAATCTTGTCACACTTACCCCTCATGGATGGTATGTGTAAATTGGTGAATTGGTCATTTATTGACTCGCTGAGTGGGTTTATTTAAGAAAAAAACAAGTTTATCATCTTTTTAGTTGCAGTTTAGCCTCACACTCCTGGCCTTTTGGCAGTTGGTGCGGAATGAGGTAGGCAGGTTGGAGAACCTCCATGGGGCCCTGGCTAAAACAGCCACTAACAGTCTCAGGCCTTGGAGAGGCTCACGTCTCCACATCCGCACTCTGTTATCCTTGGAGAGGGAGCCCAAGGTGCTCACTAATATTCTTGAAGTTTTTTGGGATAGAGGGGCACTGCAGGAGCTGGGTGCATCAACTCCCATGATATTTTGATTTATTGTCTGATTCAATGTCTCTAGTCACTGTCATAGAGTCATACAGCATAGAAACAGGCCCTTTGGCCCAACTTGTCCATGCTGACCAGGACCACTAAATAGAACTAGTCCCATTTGCATGCATTTGGCCCATATCCCTCTAAACCTTTCCTATCCATGTACTGGTCCAAATGCCTTTTAAATTTGTAATTGTATCAACTTTCATCACTTCCTCTGGCAGCTTGTGCCATACACGCACCACCAGCAGCGTGAAAAAGATGCCCCTCAGGTCCTTTCTAAATCTTTCCCCTCTCACCTTAAGCGCATGCTCTTAACTTTGGACTCCCCCACCCTGGGAAAAGACCTAGGCTATTCACCCTATCCATGCCCCTCATGATTTTATAGACCTCTACAAGGTCAGCCCTCAGCCATCAACGATCCAAGGAAAAAAAGACCCAGCCTATTCAGTCTCTCCTTATAACCCAAAGCATAGTTTTGTTTTTAATTTAGATTATTTTTAAAAGAACTGAATTCTTCCCGAGTGGATGTTGACTTTTGGATGGGAAAATGTCAGAAGGGGAAGGTGAAACTTATGTTTGTACTATACTATCGATTTACACAATACCACTAGAAACCTCTGAACATCTTTTGCAAGTTCGCTCCAGGCCTGGTTTAAGACTGAGCCAGATGGAGTATTGAGGAATGGAGTTAAGAATGTTAGAGTTGAAAACACAAGTTGAGTTCTTCAAAATGTTTTCTCCGGTGAGCATTGACTGCCTCCCTGTCAATGACCTTCTGTCAGTGGGGGTGTGCCCTGGGCCATGTACTGTCTGGACAGCACTGAAGAAAGAACTTGTCTCATTGGTGTTGGAAAATGTTAGATCTCCCATTTGTTTTCTACCCATTACTTGGAAATACTGTGACCAGTTTGACAAAGCTTATCAGAACTTAACAGAGTATAAGCACTGAGTTTTTGCGGACTGGCAACTTTCACAATAGCTCAAGAGAAAAGTAGCATTCCCATGCAGGCCGCTGAGGGCAGCAATGCAACAACACAAAAGAACACAAATCAAAAACTGCTGGAAATCACAGCGGGGTCAGGCAGCATCCGATGAAGCGCTCTGATGAAGAGTCATTGAGATTTGAAACATTAGCTTGTTCTCTCTCAGGATGCTGCTTGACCTACTGTGATTTCCAACATTTTTTGTTTTCAGTACAGATGCCAACATCTGTCATACATCTGCTCCAACATTAAGGAATAAGTGGCAGGCATGTTTCTTATTGTGCCACAGTAACTACACTTCCACAGTATTTAATTGGCTATAAAGTGCTTTGGGACATCCTGACGCAGTGAAAGGCACTACATAAATGCAAATTCTTTCTTGCACTTGAACCTGATTTCTGCAGAATAGAATTTGTACGATATGTAGAAGCCCCAATCTATACTTACTGGTGCAGACAATAGTGTTCTCAGAACAGGTATAACTGTAGGTGATGGTGTAAGGATTGTCAATGATTGGCCAGCACTCCTTTAGCTTCACAGCATCACTGTAACAGTTATCATGGATTTGACAGCACCTTTTAAAACATAGATAACATAGACAACTGCTTGAATTTACAGATCATTAATTTAAAGCTTCACCCACCAGTCACAGTTTGATACTTTTAAACAGCCCACGCAGACACGTTATAACATACCTCTGCAGCAGGTGGGACTTAAACCCAGGTCATCTTACCTTGGGGGTGAGGGACACTGCATCACAACAACCAGATTTCGTTAGGCCATGTCATTTGAGTTTGTGTAATTCACTGAGAGTTCCAATTTGTGCCACCCTTCGGTCCAACTCATCCATACCAACCAGACATCCCACTCTGACCCACTCCCATTTGCACAGTATTTGGCACATATTCCTCTAAACCCTCCCTATTCCTATACCGAGCCAGATGCCTTTTAAATGTTGTAATTGTACCAGCCTCCACCACTTCCTCTGGCAGCTCGTTCCATACACACACCACTCTCTCTGTGGAAAGGTTGCCCCTTAGGTCCCTTTAAAATCTTTCCCCTCTCACCTTAAACCTATGTCCTTTAGTTTTGGATTCCCCCACCCTAGGAAAAAGACCTTGTCTGTTCACCCTATCGATGCCCCTCATGATTTTATAAACCCCTATAAGGTCACCCCTCAGCCTCCAATGCTCCAGGCAAAAAATCCCCAGCCTATTCAACCTCTTCGCATAGCTCAAAACCTTCAGTCTTGGCAACTTCCTGCAACTTCTCAAGTTTAACAGCATCCTTCCTATAGCAGGGCAATCAGAACTGAATGCAGTATTCCAAAAGTCCAGCTACAATATGACGTCCCAACCTCTACACACAATGTTCTGACCAATGAAGGCAAGCACACCAAAAGCCTTATTTCCCTCCCTGCTTACCTGCGTCTCCAGTTTCAAGGAACTGTACACCTGCACTCCCGGGTCTTTTTGTTCAGGAACACTAACCAGGACCTTACCATTAAGTGTATAAATCCTGACTTGTTTTGCCTTACCAAAACACAGCACCTCGCATTTATCTAAATTAAACTCCATCGGCCATCCCTCGACCCACTGGCCCATTTGATCATGGTCCTGCTGTAATCTGAGGTAACCTTCTTCGCTGTCCACTACACCTCCAATTTTTCTGTCATCCGCAAACCTACGAACCATGCCTCTTCTATTCGTAACCAGATCATTTGTATAAATGACAAAATGCAGGTGGCAAGGAATTTTCCAGCTTTCTTTTGATAATTCCACTGTTCCCTCTCTCCTCTTCGAACAGCCTGTTTCTAATTCTTGCGTTCATGCTTTTTTTGCCACTCCCTGCAATTCTATGTCCGGAGGAGTGGAGATAAGAAGCTACATTACTCCAGTGTGCAACAGACTCAATTGACTGGCTAGTTTTTCCCTCCCCTTGCATTTCCCTGTTTTCTTATTAAGGTCAGTGCACTCTCTTATGACATGTCACACCTTTCAAAGCACATCTTTCACAATGCACTGGTAAAGAAGAACAATGAGCTCCCTCCATGCAGTTTTAACCAATTTAAGGTTGTCTACATTCAAGAAGGTGCTAGCGTCACATCCAGGTTTTTCTTTGGCAGAAGTGAGGTTGTAGTCGAGAGCACGAACGCATTTGTTGTCGACTTACTTGTCCAGTTCGTCCACCGGGGTCCCAGATCCCCCAACTCCACAGTAACAGCCGTAGTTACTGAAATCCAGCAAGGGCCGGCTGCTTGGAATCCTGCACAGGATCATATGGCGGAACTGCCAGAGGGCTCTGGGCTGAATGGCCTTGCTGTCAGCCGCTATGACAAGGGAAAGAGGAGCAAGTTCAACCAGGAGTGATGGTCAGACATCCAAAACAAAGGCATGAAACAAACAAGAAACTCCCAGGAGTTACCTGCCAGGAGGACCACAGCCAGCAGTGAGAACATCCTTCCAAAGCAAATCGCCACCAAAGCTCTCGACCTGAATTTATTTTCAAAGAAAACTTGAAAATGCTGCAAATACCCAGTAGGTTCCGCAGAGAGAGAAACAGGGTTACAGTTTCAGGTCAGAACAAGTAAACTGTCTTAATTTCCTGTACTCCTTCCAGCATGTTCACTCTCTGGTCTCTGTAAGGGCGGTACAGCCCTAATAAAACAAGAAACAATGCATTTGCATTCTCAGGTTTTGATTTAAAATGGATAATGATAAAGAAAATTGCTCCTGTTGGTTGTAAGCTGACCTCACCCATTGGCTCACCTTGCTGAACTGATACACGCTAGGAGCTGTGCTTCAGGGTAGGTAGTGGCTCAGGGAACTGGGAGTGTAAGTGTTGCAATCCCTGCAGACAGCCACAATGTTTGCAAATATATCGTCTTTTCCAATGCCTGGCTGGAAACCAGGAGCAGAAGTAGACCACTCACCCCTTACAGCCTGCTCACCATTCAGTGTGATCATGTTGATCCTCTCTCTCAACCCTATTCTGACTTTCTCTCCATTCCCTTGATACCTTTATTATCTAACAAAAATTATCTGTCTCCTTTTTGAATATACTCAGTTGCCTTCTATGGTAGAGAATTCCACAGGTTGACCACGCTGTGAGCGAAGACATGTTTCCTCAGCTCAGTCCAAAATGGCATAGCCTGAGACTGTGTTCCCTAGTTCTACACTCCCTAGTCAGGGGAAACATTCTCTGCACCTGTCCACAGCTCTGTTAGAACGTTTTACATTTCACTCGGATCCTCCTCTCACCATTCTAAACTCGGGTGATTAAAGACCTAGTCAAACCAATCTCTCCCCATAGGATAGTCCTGCCATCCCCAGTATTAGCCTTATAAACCTTGGCTGCACTCTCTCCACAGCACCTATATTCTTTTTTAGAAAGGGAGACCAACAATTTTCAGGTGTGGCCTCGCCAAAGCCCTGCCTAACTGCAGTAAGACATTCCTACTTATGAACTCCATTCTCTTGAAGGACTATGGATGGGGGATTTCAAGACTAGGGAGCACATTTTTAAGCTGAGAGGAGAGAGATTTAAAAAATACATGAGAAGCAATTTTTTTACAGAAGGTGGTTTGCGTGTGGAATGAATTACAGAGTGTGTGGTGGGCACAGTTACAACATTTAAAAGACATTTGGATAAGTACATGAATAGGAAAGGTCTGGAGGGATATGGGCCAGGAGCAGGCAGGTAGGACTAGTTTAGTTTGGGATTATGTTTGGTGTGGACCGAAGGGTCTGTGTCCATGCTGCATGACTCTCTAACTCTATGTCTCTATGACAAGATTTCACATTTCATTATATTTACTGTAATAAACAAACTAGAAGCAATATTATTGAATACTATTCACTAAGTAATTTATTGTCTAAAATACAGTTTGACTCTTAAACTGATAAAAATTCCCTCCCTCTGTTCCTTAAGTGGAGTCAAAAACTATTTTCAACTCCCAAGAAATTGTTTCTTTTTCCAGTTGAATGAGTTCTAATCCCCGAATTGATTTCCACAGGGACAGAGATCCATTCCTCTAGTCAAACTAGGTGAATTTTCCAATCTGGTTTAAATCATCTGTTATGACTGAGGGAAGAAATGAACTGGTAATCAACCCCACTACTGCACTACTCAAAAGTGTAAAAGTCTTCCTTAATTACCAAAATGATCAATTTGTATTTCTTTATTAATTACCAAGAATGAAACAAACTTTCACCAGATTTCTTCAACAACAACTTGTTTTTTAGAACAAACTTATTCTTTGAACATGTTGAAAACCTGGTTATCAACTAGCTACCATGCAGAATTTAACTATGGCCCTCTTAATCCTAACATACACAGACAAGAAAACATGGATCTGCAGAGGTATTGAGTTTTGTAAATAAAGGTGAAAAAGGAACAACACCGTTTTAGGTCAAGGCTACAACCTGAGAAGGTAGAATGGGTTGACTTGCCAGAGCTCCTTTGATTCCCTGTGTTACGATGTGGAGAACAAACCCCTTTGCTAATTAAAACCAACACCCAGAAAAGCTCGCTCACCTTATAATCTGTTAAAAACGTGAGTGTGTGAAAGAGAACTCCTAACTTCCACTATTTAAGGAAAAATAACAATATATTTACCTAACTCTAATAGTGAACATTAAACAAAAGCCATTAACAAATCCAAGCCTCCTTTTTTCTTAACTAATAATTATCTGACCCCAGCTACTGCTCCAAACACAATCATTAAACATTACATTAACTTAATTTCTCAAAATCCATATAGGTGGTCTTCTCCTCTCCCTTCAGACTTCCTTCCTCTTTTTCCCGACTCTGCTGTCCTCTCCCTGGGTCATTTTCTTTCTTTTTACTGTTTTTACAGGAAAAGGTAGCTTTTGATAGATAGTGCCTTCTGAAATTTCTTTGAGAGCAAGATGTTAGATGGGCAGTGAGCTCTCCGGCTCTACCGCAATTGCTCTGCCCAATTTTCAAAATGCCTGCATTTTTCATATCCCCAGCATCATTCCCTCTCATTGGTCCAATGTTATCAATACAATCAATTCAAACTCAATAGTGTTTTAGTATCCTGGGCATAATTTAAATTAATTGGTTAAATTTGAATTGTTGTCAAAACAGCAACCAAAACTCAGGTATATATTTAATAGCCATTTGCTACATATATCTATTTTGGAATGGTCTGTCTCTCTGCTGTTCTATTCTAGCAGCTGTGGCTGTACTTTAAACTTACTTTAAAATTCAGAAATCACTATCTATCTTAAAGTGAGCATACATTCTTTCGACTTCATAACACCTGCCAATGAGAGTAAATTGCTGACAATCATAGAATAATGGAAGATCATCAGACCAGATTTTATTTTCAGATAGGAAACTGTTAGGTCTCTCAATATTTGAAACTTACAAAAGTTTTCAAACTGTTAAAACTAGTGCTTTACACTACTCTGCTTTAAGTTTTGTCTCTTACTGATTGTCAGAGAGAAAGAGAGAGAGACTTCTGCTGCAAACTCCTCCTTATATCCAAGTCTGTGAAAACAGATAGCACCTCAGTCCAGAGGCTGTTGCTAGGCAATGAATAGATCCTAGGGGTTTACCATGAAATATACCTTTTATTTCTCTCAAAAGCTCCAGTCGACTCTTCTCCCAAAATTACTTGTTTTTCTTTCCAGTAAATAACAGTTCCATTTGACATTTCAAGTTTTCATTTCTGAGAAATTATATGATAAAGCTTCTCCAATCCAGAAATGTCCAGAGATTTCCATATTCCAGTTTCTCACATTCCATAAATATGTATGTAAGCCTAATAGCTCACAAACCTTTCAATCACCCAATGCAAGCTCTCACTTGAATTCCACCTTTTCTCTGCTTCTGCTGAAAAATAAGCTGCCCTACCTTCCTGCTGTCTCTGTCTCCCAGATTCTTGTCGAACAACCTATCATGAAGTACAGGGATAGCTCTATAAGATGAAACTACACCTGCTTTCTATGTCCTGTTCCACTCTCAAGGCCCATTCCCATGGTGGAAATGCTGATTAACTATATTTTAAATCCCAACTCCATTTTATCTCGGAATTAAACAGACAGTTTAAAGTATAACCATTTACAAAACTTGATATTTCTAACACCTCCCTGTGACTTGAAGACCATCAGCACACTACTCTGATCATTGTTCACAAGTGAGAATTGTTAGAATCTGAGATGAAAAGTGTATTGAACACCCTCGGTTATCCGAACGTCAATTTTGGATTATCCGAACAAGACCTCGAGGTTCCGTAAATGCTTCCTTCGTTTCCGATCAAATCAATTATCCGAGCAATTAGTTATCTAAACAAAATACTGCCCGCCTGTTTTGTTTGGATAATCAAGGTTGTTCTGTATACCTTCCTTCTCTCGTTCCAACACTCACGGGTCACACCTTAAATGTAATCGTTTTACCCAGTTCCTGATATACTCAATTGGATATGTTAAATATATGAGTTTTAGAATTATTTTTGTAAAATCCCATTGACTGGGTAGATAAACAATATTGGTTTCTTGTGGAAATAAGGTTTATTTGGTGAAGATGTAAAACCAATCAACACTAAGTTTGTAGAATGAAAATGTAGTAACCGCTGAATAACCCAAAACACATGCACAAAGATACACACAACTGGAAAACAAGTACAAAGTGGATTCCTCTCTCTGCAGAAATTCATTTAAAAATTATTTTTAGCCAATGAGTCTTAGTTACAGAGTCATGGAGATGTACAGCACAGAAACAGACCATTCGACCAACTCGTCCATGGCAGCCAGATATCCTAACCTAATCTAGTCCCATTTACCAGCATTTGGCCCATATCCATCTAAACCCTTCCTATTCATATACCCATCCAGATGCCTTTTAAATGCTATAATTGTACCAGCCTCCACCACTTCCTCTTGCAGCTCATTCCATACAAGCACCACCCTCTGTGTGAAAAGGTTGCCCTTAGGTCCCTTTTAAATCTTTCACCTCTCACCCTCAGCCTATGCCCTCTAGTTCTGGATTCACCCAACCCAGGGAAAAGCAAGGAGAATAAGGTCTGAGGTGTTGAGATGGCTGTCAGTCTGATGTTCTCCTGCACAAAGATTGACGTCACTGAACATACACAATCGGTGCTGGGGAATTTTGCAAATGCAGTCATACAAAGAATAGCAACAAACTCTTTCAGAGATGTTTTGTACAAGAACAGCTGGACCAGGACCCCAGGCACCACACTGGACCCACAATGTGTACTTTTCCAATTAACAAGAGAGGAGAAAGTGAGGACTGCAGATGTCGGAGATCAGAGTTGAGAGTGTGGTGCTGGAAAAGCACAGCAGGTCAGGCAGCATCCAAGGAGCAGGAAAATTGACATTTCGGGCATAAGCCCTTCATCAGGAATGAGGAATGAAAGCCAAACTTTCATTTTCACACCTCGCACACCTTCTCACTCACTCAATGAGCTGTCTCGCCCATCTCCACAGCTAACCACTAACCACCCATTTATGCACTGACACTCTCACTCATCCATTCACGTATCCATACACTAATTCACACTCAAGGACAGGACCTTAAACGTACCTTTGTATGCAGTTACTGCTGTAAGAATGTGGAGCATGTCCTCTCGTCCCCAAATTTACTCACTGCCAGTAGTGTTTACCAGCAGGCACTCTGCTGGGCATTTCTTTGTCAGAAGTCACACGACACCGGTTTATAATCTAACAGATTTATTTGAAATCACAAGCTTTCGGAGCACTGCTCCTTCATCTGGTGAAGTGTATTTCTTTGACCGCTGAGAATGGGAGATCCTGTGCACTGCAGGTGCTTGGAAGCTTCAAGCTAGATTTTACAAACAAAAAGAAGTCACTGTCCCACATCTATCCTCCCCTTGTTGAAGGCACTGATTCCTCACTGGAGTAGACATCTACAGATTGCAGACGCCCTGGGTATTTCATGCCTATTAATAGAGCACTGTTCTGGAGGCAATCACAATGCTGTCAGCAACTTGCTTTTATAGAGCTAATACTGTTATTGTAATACTATTACTGATATTGTATAACAAAATCTCTCAAAGCAGGAACCTTATGAGGTAAAAGTTACCGATAGAGTTGTTCTACAAGTAGCGGTCACCCCACAGGTGTAATACATGTAAACAGCTCTTCCCCCTTGTTGCTGCCAGTGGGATTTGACCATGGCTTGGCAAAAGTGGGGCCTGCAGAGGCTGTGAGATCAGAATTTAGATTAGAGTGGTGCTGGATGGCAGCATCTGAGGAGCAGGGAAATCGACATTTCGGGCAAAAGTCCTTCATTGGAATTCCTGATGCAGAGCTGTTGCCAGAAACATTGATTCTAATCTTGACTTTGACCCATGGCTTTATTAGTTTACTAGCTTCAGCTACGGACTGATTTCTAACCAGAGACTTACTGTCCAAAGTTGAAGTACTATTCCTTGTTACTTCGAGATCTGTGGTCTGAGGCATGCAGGTTGTGATCACCTGGGTGACTGCAGAGTCTCAAACAGTCGATCCCTCCCTGTCAATCATGCTGCTGCTGCATGGCGTCTGCTTCTGAAAACCATGCACCTAGAGAAAGGTACACACTCCGAACAAATATTACCAGTTTATTACATCTTGTTACAGTTTGTCCCAAATGGGGGTAAAGCGTGTTTTGTAATAAGAAATGGATAAGAAATATTCTAGAACTGATGCATGTAGTGAATATATTACAGTGCTAGAAACATAGGAGACTATTCAGCCCATCAAGTCCATGCAGACTCTCTGCAAGAACAGCTCAGCTAGCCCCACACCTCTGTCCAATCTTTGCCGTTCTGCAGTCTTTTTTTCTTCAACTACTTATTTAAATTGGTACATGCAGGAAGAAGAAGACATTTGGAGAAAGCAGCTGCATTTGACATTCAATATCCATGCAACACAAGCTGAACAGGGTTGCAGAAATAAATCATGACCAGAGCTGAGCATCTACACTTGAAAGCAGCAGTAACATTCTGGGTGTTCCAGAGGTGTGGATCCAGAAGCCTATCTGCAGCGTGGCCAACAGCACAGCGACATCATTAATTGCAAGGTAAAGTAACAATGAGTGACAAACCTGGACCATCTAAAAAGAAACCAAAACTGAACAATTCCGATGCAGAATGGGAAAAGAGTTATTGGTCACAAGTGCAAAAGGTGTTTACATTATGGTGGGGAGGCTCAGTGGCTCAGTGGTTAGCACTGCTGCCTCACAGCACCAGGGATCCAGGTTTGATTCCAGCCTCGGGCGACTGTCTGTGTGCAGTTTGCACACTCTCCCTGTGTCTGTGCGGGTTTCCTCCGGGTGCTCTGGTTTCCTCCCACAATCCAAAGATGTGCAGGACAGGTGAATTGGCCATGCTAAATTGCCCATAGTGTTAGGTGCATTAGTCAGGGGGTAAATATAGAGTAGGGGAATGAGTCTGGGTAGGTTACTCTTCGGAGGGTCAGTGTGGTCTTGTTGGGCCTGTTTCCATACTGTAGGTAATCTAATCTAATTATATGTCACCAAAGTATATTGATAAGTATATTGATAAGTATCATACAACAATGTAAGATAGTATACTGTTCAAGGGAAAACTTCAGACAAGCAAAGTTGACAAGTGGAACAGAGTTTTGGAAGTTAAAGTCTTTTGTTGTCTAAATCAACGTAAGGTAAGACCTGCAGCAAAACATAATTTTGTGTTTGCCATTTCTGAAAAAAACACAAGAAACCACTGAGTTGCAGAAGTAATCAAAAACTATGGCTGCGGACTCGTTATTCAAAGATATTAAAAGCAAAGAAGAAATAATAACAGCAATCCAGAACACGTCACTCAGTGCTTCCACATTAACAAGGAGAGTAGAATCTTTGTTCAAAGAAATCTTTCAGCATCAACAGCAGGACCTGAAGGACTATGAATGGTTCTCACTGCAGTTTGATGAATCCATCAACATGGTAAGGTCCTAAGGCGTGTTGCTGAACAAAGAGACCTTGGAGTGCAGGTTCATTGCTCCTTGAAAGTGGAGTCACAGGTAGATAGGATAGTGAAGAAGGCGTTTGGTATGCTTTCCCTTACTGGTCAGAGTATTGAGTACAGGAGTTGGGAGGTCATGTTGTAGCTGTACAGGACATTGGTTAGGCCACTGTTGGAATATTGTGTGCAATTCTGGTCTCCTTCCTATCGGAAAGATGTTGTGAAACTTGAAAGGGTTCAGAAAAGATTTGCAAGGATGTTGCCAGGGTTGGAGGATTTGAGCTATAGGGAGAGGCTGAATAGGGTGGAGCTGTTTTCCCTGGAGTGTCAGAGGCTGAGGGGTGACCTTATAGAGGTTTACAAAATTATGAGGGGCATGGATAGGATAAATAGACAAAGTCTTTTCCCTGGGGTCAGGGAGTCCAGAATTAGAGGGCATAGGTTTAGGGTGAGAGGGGAAAGATATTAAAGGGATCTAAGGGGCAACTTTTTCACGCAGAGGGTGGTACGTGTATGGAATGAGCTGCCAGAGGAAGTGGTGGAGGCTGGTACAATTGCAACATTTAAGAGGCATTCGGATGGGTATATGAATAGGAAGGGTTTGGAGGGATATGGGCCAGGTGCTGACAGGTGGGACTAGATTGGGTTGGGATAGGTGGTTGGCATGGACAGGTTGGACCGAAGGGTCTGTTTCCATGCTGTACATCTCTATGATTCTATGACCAACATAGACAAACAAATCCTTTTTTTGCAAGATTTTAAGCAAATAACAACTAAAGAGCTTCTTTTTCCCCCGTTTGCCACTTAAAGAACACAGGGTGAGAATATCTACCACAAATTCAAAGGTGTACAAGCTGGAGAAACACGCTCCAGTCAAGAACCATTTTTCATCACAAAGTGATGCTTGGTGCAAATTTTGCATAAATGATCCTGATTTCCCCTCTTTTGTCAATCACCACTGTAATAATTCACCAGCAAACATTAATTAATGGACCTTCTTAATATAATTAAAGTATTAAAATTGCAAACTCAATTCAAGCAGTTCAGCACCAGTTGTTTAAATCCTTAGTTGATGAACACAATGCTGCCCAGAATAGTCTTATATGCTGAAGCAAGCATATTGTCATGTTAAATGGAGGGAAGGTCCTGCAAATATTTTTAGATCTGATGCCTGAAATAATCACTTTTCTTCATCAAGGAGTGAAGCTTGCAGTGAGCTGTTAGGATAGTGTCTGGCTGCTTGACTTCAAGTTATTTACACACAGAACGAGCTGAACTACAAACTGCATTGAAAGGATAGATATTTAGAACATATTAGAACATAGTGCATTTAAATTGAAATTTTATCTGCGGTCCATTCAATTTAAAAATAAAATGTTGCAACACTTTCCGTGCGTGGAGAAAATACCCAGAAAAAATCTAAGCACACTGAGGAAGTTAGCTGAGGAACTCAAAACTGGTGATTTCTGGATTTGAATGTGATGGAACATATTGTCATGTTAGTCTCACGTCCGTTACATCAAGCAGACATTGGTGATTAGGATCCCAAATCTCATAAGGTGTTTGATTGACAAAGCAGCAAAGATAATTACAATACAAAATGATCGTGAATCAGAAGTCAGATCAAGGGATGAGATTTTTGGGGACTCAGAAAAACGTCTATTTCCATCCTTTGCTTTTAAAAAGGAAAGCTGACATTGCTGTTTCACAGAATTAAGTGGAGCTGTTCCCCCAGACGAAGATAATCAAATCCAAGTATCACACCAACATTTCAGATACTCATTTGATGTACATTATATAACTAGCATTCTCAAACTACAATCCAGACTTCAAAACACTGGTAAATAACATGCAGTCACAAGTGTCATACCAAGACTTGGTGAGTAGACAAATTGACAAGTTTTAGATTTATAGAGCACTAAAAATAAATAATTTATTCTTCATTTTGTTTGAGATAGGTAGTTTGAATTTAACTGCATCCCTCTAACCTACAATGCACTAAAATTCAAAAGTGATCTTGTGCTTGAAAAGGTTAAAGATCACAGTTCCAGGTCTATTGGTGACTTCTCTCTTCTACTTCTCAGGCTGCTTCCCTTTCTCTTGCTGTTACAAGAAAGTGAGGACTGCAGATGTGGGAGATCAGAGTAATTCCTGATGAAGAGCTTATGGTCAAAACGTCGACTCTCCTGCTCCTCGGATGCTGCCTGACTGGCTGTGCTTTTCCAGCACCACACCTTTTGACTTGCTGTTACAACCACTTTTGATTTCAGCTGCCGCGTGTACTCTGCTTTCCCAAATGAAGAGCCCCACCTGTTCAGTCTGCCTTGACCTCCTGGTTCTCTTCTACCATTCCAGGCTTAACTTCCTCCTGGATAAACTTTGCAGTGTTCTTCTGTGCTTCACTTGACCTGCTGGGAAGGGGCACCAAACCAGGCCACTGCTTCCTTGCAGCCCCACCCTCCTGTTGTGGGTAAATCATCACAAGTTACCTTTAGTTCAGCTTCTTAAGAAATCTCACAATCAAGAACTGAACTAATGATTTTAACTTTATTGCATGTGATATAAGACCCCTCAAGAAAGCAACCCAACTTGGCTTTTACCCGATTAATAACTGGAATCTGGCCAGGATTCCACCAACAATATGTGTCTCTGAAAGTGTCTTGGATTCAATCCTTCTACAGTGTAGTTTTTTTTAAATTAGATTACTTACAGTGTGGAAACAGGCCCTTCGGCCCAACATTCTGCCACTGATTTGTTCTGGCGTTGGATTCTTATACAATTTTCTGTCTTTCACATTTGTAGTGTGATATTATTGACGATTCAACAGATTCTCTCATACCCAACATTGATTATCCTTTTGAAGACTTCATGCCTTCTTATCAGAAGTAGCTCCTCTGTTCCTTATTGCATTTGGGGTTAACTGTCTGTTTAAAATACAGCTTTTCCTGCAATTAACTTTTCAATTTTTCTGCAGGGCAATCAGTTGTCCAAAACCTCTCCGGCAATAAAACATCCAGTTTATCAAGCAGGTGTCGAGGCAGTTGCTATCTCTTTGCTTCCAGGAAACAGATTGCTTATGTTGCTTCAATCCCTTTCCAGGGATGGCTAATTCACATCTTGCTTTGAATTATTTCTCTATAACAGTGTCTCCTTGTCTCTTTCATCTTGCGAAACAGTTTATTCCAGAAGTATTGCTGATTCTTGCAGTTCACGAAGTTATTAAAGTTGTGAAGTTTACATTGTCACACTGCTCTCTGGCCTGCTATCCAATCCTCTGGGAGGTGAGTATTCTATCTCCAGCCTGTCCTAACTGCCCTTCCCAGTGTTAATCCTACCAGCAGCCCAACAATTACCCTCTCTACACCCCTTCCTTTATTGTCTGTTAGCTTGTAATCAGATG
This sequence comes from Chiloscyllium plagiosum, assembly GCF_037043375.1. Taxonomy (NCBI): domain Eukaryota; kingdom Metazoa; phylum Chordata; class Chondrichthyes; order Orectolobiformes; family Hemiscylliidae; genus Chiloscyllium; species Chiloscyllium plagiosum. Next base: position 48,204,064 of record NW_028270162.1, on the reverse strand, counting down.
CCTTGAAATCCATGAAATAAGTACAGCAAATGGGTCAATAAAAACTAAGTGAGCATTTGTTTCGTAAGGTGGCTCTGCTTTCATGTGAAGTGTGAATCACAAGGTTCTAGGTTCGAGTCCAGTCCAAGGTTTCAGTGTAAAACAGAGGCCAACACTGAGGGGGTGCTGCATTTTGGAGATGTCATCTTTTGCACGATATTCAACAAGGCATCATCAACTTGTTTGGACAGAGCAGGAAGTTCTTCTTCTTCTTCTTAGAATAGTTACAGCACCAGTGGTGGCCATTCAGACCGTCAAGTCTGTAACGACTCTGAATGAGTATTTAACCCAACAATCCAATTCTCTCTTGAAAGCCTTGATTGAATCTCAGGTAATGCATTCCACTCACTGCATGAGAAAACTTCTTCTCATGCCATTCTCCCTCCTCAATCAGGCAAGTTTCCAATATTGAGCAAAAATCGTAGAAAATACCTACTAAAATGATAACATCCATTGTTGGCACCTGTACAAATAACAGCCTATGTACGTGAAGTATTAAGAGCAGGAATGGTAAATGAGTGTTAGTTATAGGACCAATAGATGTTGCCATGAGCTTACATGTTCAATATGAAGACAGCAGCTGAACTGGAATGCAGTAATCGTAGAATCACTACAGTGTGGAAGCAGGCCAGTTGACCCATTGAGTCCACACCGACCCTCCGACAAGCATCCCACCCAGACCCACCCAACTACCCTATCCCTGTAATCCAGGCAATAACCAGCTGGGTGGTTGAAGTCCAGAACTTCAATCTGTTCTGCCTACAAATTTCCCATGACTTTAAAGCAAAACAAATAATCACATCATTTACACAAGATACAGGTTTTGAATGTTCACAGCTTCTGCTATTGAATCATAAGATGTAAGTGCAGAAATTAGGCCATTCAGCCCATCAAGTCTGCTCCACCATTCAATCATGGCTGATAAGTTTCTCAACCCCTATCTCCCAGTAACCCTTGATCACTTTGATAATCAAGAACCTATCTAACTCAGTCTTAAATATACTCAATGACCAGGCCTCCACAGCCTTCTGTGGCAGTGAATTCCATAGATTCCCCACTCTCTGGATGAAGAAGTTTCTCCTTAACTCCGTTCTAAAAGGTCTTCCCTGTATTCTAAGGCCATTCCTTCAGTCCCAGTCTCTCCAACATCTTTCCAACATCGATTTTGTACAGGCCATTCCATATTCTGTACGTTTCAATTAGAACCCCCCTTCATCCTTCTAAACTTCATCGAGTATAGACCCAGAATCCTCAACGTTCCTCATATGTTAGGCTTTTCATTCTTTAAAGAACTGGATCATTAACACATTAGGCTGGAATGATTTTTTTTTAAATATGAAGAAAGCAGAATGTTATGAATAATTTTTCACATCTAGTTTTAGCTGGGTACTGTTCACTCTCATGCGATTTATTTGCTTCTCAGCATTGACAAAGATGCTCGTACCTGTCTTAGCCGCTGCATTGGTTTACTGATGTGTCATTTGTGATTTGGCACCTTAAGAAATGAATTAATTCCGGAGATAGCCTGGACCAAGTTTTATTTTGTCCTCTTAGGATTGAGGAGTTTTTGGTTCCAGACCTCAGCTTCATTAAACATGTTAACAGCTTCCTCGAGAGTCAGGTCTTTTATGGAGTGTAATAAATATCTCCACTTTCACGTAGAGATCATTAATGAAATGATCCAGGGACTCTCATGAAAGCTGCACTCATTTCTTGCACCTTGACCTTTCAAGAATGTTATTAAATCGAAGGTTGAAATATTTATTAAAGGCTTCCAAAGCCCCTTCAAGTCTGTTGGTGCTTCATTTACCACTAGATGAACAACAAGACCAGCTGTTAAACTTCCAATCCTGTAGTTACCCACTGTTGCCATCTAGGCGTGTATGGGTTTCTTGAAGTCTGAAGTGGTGGAGTGTGGATTACGATGTCGAGTTTAAGTAGAAGAAGCTTGTTGAGCAAACAAGAAATGTATTGCATTGCTGCAACTATTTACAGAGAACATGAATGCAATCAACATTACTACAACTCTAGCCAAAGGTCTGTCTCCTACAAGCTCCTCCTTTAGTCTCTGACCAAGTTCCCATGATATCATCATGGTGGTGTTACTGCACTCAATCAGGGAGACTTGTATGCAATAAGGAAGATCCCAAACTTGGCAGGTGCTAAGGTAATTGATCATAAAGCAGGCCGCAGCAACTTTAGAAATCCAGCCATTGTTCAGGCTCTCCAGTTTCAAATTGAAAATTCAGGGGACCTCAGACACTGGCAATTATTGAACAGCACTGGGAGAAAGGTGGCCTCTGCCCTCCTTATGGGTAAAAGTTGGTACTGCAGATGCTGGAGATTAGAGTCAAGATTAGAGTAGTACTGGAAAAGTAGTACTGGATTCCTGAAGAAGGGCTTGTGCCCGAAACGTCGATTCTCCTGTTCCCTGGATGCTGCCTGACCTGCTGCGCTTTTCCAGCAATACATTTTCAGCTTAGTACTGGAAAAGCACAGGTCAGGCAGCATCTAAGGAACAGGAAAATCGACGTTTGGGCAAAAGTCCTTTATCAAGAATCGCCTTATGGGTGGCTGCTTGTTCTGACAGCACCAAGTGCTGTGGGGTGGAGTTCCTCAGTTTGAAAGCCCACTAGCCACAACTCACCTTCCTGCCCGATCTCAAACACTGCCCTCTCTCTCCCTAGCTGGGAGAGCAAAGTGAAGAGTGAGACAGGATAATGAATATTTATATAGAAACAATGAAAGCCTCAGCCACCACCTTCAAAAGGTGAATAATGACCAGTGGTGAAGAAGGAAAACTGTGGGCACGTGCATGCAGCCAGGATTGTTTAGGGTGTAGGTTTGCACGCTGAGCTGTAGGTTTGATATCCAGACATTTCATTACCTGGCTAGGTAACATCATCAGTGGCGATCTCCAAGTGAAGCAAAGTGTTGTCTCCTGCTTTCGATTTATAGGTTTGTCCTGGATGGGGTTCCTGGGGTTTGTGGTGATGTCATTTCCTGTTCGTTTTCTGAGGGGTTGATAGATGGTATCTAGATCTATGTGTTTGTTTATGACGTTATGGTTGGAGTGCCAGGCCTCTAGGAATTCTCTGGCATGCCTTTGCTTAGCCTGTCCCAGGATAGATGTGTCGTCCCAGTCGAAATGGTGGTTTTTTTCATCAGTGTGTAGGGCTACGAGGGAGAGAGGGTCGTGTCTTTTTGTGGCTAACTTTCTTCCTGTTTGTCCTACGTAGTGTTTGTGGCAGTCCTTGCATGGAATTTTGTAGATGACGTTGGTTTTGTCCATGGGTTGTACTGGGTCTTTTAAGTTTGTTAGTTTTTGTTTGAGAGTGTTGGTGGGTTTGTGTGCTACTAGGATTCCGAGAGGTCTTAGTAGTCTGGCTGTCATTTCTGAGACTTCTTTGATGTATGGTAAGGTGGTTAGGGTTTCTGGCTGTGTTAGGTCTGCTTGTCATGGTTTATTCCTGAGGAATCTGCGGACTGTATTTTTTGAGTATCCGTTCTTCTTGAATACGTTGTATAGGTGGTTCTCCTCTGTTTTCCGAAGTTCGTCTGTGCTGCAGTGTGTGATGGTTCATTGGAATAGTGTTCTGATACAGCTTTGTTTGTGTGTGTTGGGATGGTTGCTGGTGTAGTGAAGTATTTGGTCAGTGTTTGTCAGTTTTCTGTATACGCAGGTTTGTAGTTCTCCGTTGTCCTTTCTTTTGACTACCAAAAATCCATAAACCAGGAGCCCCCCCTCAGACCCATAGTCTCACTACCTGGAATACCAACTTACAGACTGGCCAAAGAACTACACGCAAGACTGAAATACCTTGTAGAAGAGTCACAGCACTCCATCCACTCCACCCAGGAATTCCTAAAAATTATCAAAAACACCAAAATAGAGGAAGACGAAGCAATGATCTCATTCGATATAACAGCACTGTTCACCTCCATCAACACCGACCTGGCAAAGGAAACACTTACCACACTTTTAGAACAGACCATCACACACACCCCAACCACCATCACTCACATTACCAACGAAAACATCATGAAGCTAGTGGACCTGTGCCTCACCACCCACTTCACTTTCAACAACATAGTCTACAAACAAACCAACGGCACACCCATGGGATCTCCGCTCTCAGGATTCATAGCAGAAGCGGTAATGCAAAGACTAGAACAAACAGCCCTACCAACCATCAAACCAAAAATCTGGGTCCACTACGTAGATGACACCTTTGTCATCACAAAACGAAACAAGATAAAAGAGACATTTAACATAATCAACAACACCCTCAGGTATAAAGTTCACCAAGGAGGAAGAAACCAACAACAAACTCTTATTCCTGGACGTCACAGTCGAAAGAAAGGACAATGGAGAACTACAAACCTGCGTATACAGAAAACCGACAAACACTGACCAAATACTTCACTACACCAGCAACCATCCCAACACACACAAACAAAGCTGTATCAGAACACTATTCCAATGAGCCACCACACACTGCAGCACTGACGAACTTCGGAAAACAGAGGAGAACCATCTGTACAACATATTCAAGAAGAACGGATACTCAAAAAATACAGTCCGCAGATTCCTCAAGAACAAACCAGGACAAGCAGACCAAACACAGCCAGAAACCCTAACCACCTTACCATACATCAAAGAAGTCTCAGAAATGACAGCCAGACTACTAAGACCCCTCGGAATCCTAGTAGCACACAAACCCACCAACACTCTCAAACATAAACTAACAAACTTAAAAGACCCAGTACATCCCATGGACAAAACCAACGTCATCTACAAAATTCCATGCAAGGACTGCCACAAACACTATGTAGGACAAACAGGAAGAAAGTTAGCCACCAGGATACACGAACACCAGCTAGCCACAAAAAGACACGACCCTCTCTCCCTCGTAGCCCTACACACTGATGAAAAAACACTGGGACAACACATCTATCCTGTGACAGGCTAAGCAAAGACATGCCAGAGAATTCCTAGAGGCCTGGCACTCCAACCATAACGCCATAAACAAACACATAGATCTAGATACCATCTATCAACCCCTCAGAAAACGAACAGGAAATGACATCACCACAAACCCCAGGAACCCCATCCAGGAGAAAGATATAAATAGAAAGCAGGAGACAACAGCTTTGCTTCACTTGGAGGTCGCCACTAATGATGTTACCTAGCCAGGTAATGAAACGTCTGGATATCAAACCTACAGCTCAGCGAGCAAACCTACACCCTAAACCTCAACCTGAGCTACAAACCTTGCCAGGATTGTTTGCTTGTCATGGATTGAAAACCCGTAGGAGTGGAAACAAGAAAACAAAAGCAGGTCTGGGGAAGGCAACAGTGTGATGGATGGATAATTTCCAGAAAATATCACTTTTGGTATTTAGAGTCAGAGATGTACAGCACAGAAACAGACCCTTCAGTCCAACTTATCCATGCCAACCAGATATCCCAACCCAATCTAGTCCCACCTGCCAATATCCCTCCAAACCCTTCCTATTCATATACCTATCCAAATGCCTTTTAAATGCTGTAATTGTACCAGCTTCCACCACATCCTCTGGTAGCTCATTCCATACACGCACCACCTCCTGCCTGAAAAAGTTGCCTCTTAGGTCTCTTTTATATCTTTCCCCTCTCACCCGAAACCTATGCCCTCTAGTTTTGGACTCCCCTACTCCAGGGAAAAGATTTTGTCTATTTATCCTATCCACGCCCCTCATAATTTTATAAACCTCTATAAGGTCACCCCTCAGCCTCTGATGCTCCAGGGAAAACAGCCCCAGCCTATTCAACCTCTCGCTATTTGATGTGCTTCATCCTAAGGAAAGGGAGATCAGAGATCAAATAAAACAAGGCACACATGGAAAGTTTCAAATAATTTATTAGGAATTTTAAATGAAATCTGAAAAAGGGTTACAGAGCCAGAGATGACATTTCTCAGATTGCAATAACTTACTGGCAAAAAAAATAGACAGAAATGTAAAAAGGATTAAAAAGCAAAAACCTCTGCCTGGCAGTACAATGCACTGGGGGAGCAAGACATTATTCACCGAACACCATTTCATTTAAAAAGAAAGACTTGCGCTCGCATAGCGCTTTTAATATCCACCGGACATCTCAAAGTGCTTCACAGCCAATGAAGTACTTTTAATGGGAGTATGGTCACTGTTGTCATGTACAAACTGTGGCAGTCAATTTGTGCACAGTAAGTTCCCACTAACAACAATGAGTTAATGCCAGATAATCTGTTTTTTTTGTGTGTGATGTTGATTGAGGGATAAACATTGGCCAGGGCACCTGGGATAACCCCCCCCCCCCCGCTCTTCTGCAAATAGTGCCATGGATCGTACACATCCGCCCGAGGGGGTGGATGGGGCCTTGCTTTAACGTCTCATCCGAAAGACGGCACCCTCTGACAGAGCAGCACTCCCTCGGTACTGCACTGGGGTGTCAGCCTTGAGTTGAGAGTTCAAGCCCTGGAGCGGAACCTGAACCCAGAACCTTGTGACCCATGAGGTGAGAGTGCTGCCAACTGAGGCCCGGCTGACAGAACAAAAAAACAACAAAATGACAAACAAAAGAAAATTGCTCCCCAAGATGCATTTTTACAAAATAGCGTTTATTGCTTTCACAAACAAGTGTTTGTTTGTAATTCCAGTAGTTTTTTTTTTAAAATTAAGAGCAAAGCTAGCAACTCTCCACAGAACTGTCAGTCTAACCACTGACATAGGACAAGTAAATGCCCCTGGAATAAACTGACAGAGAATCGCAGCATTTAATGCCCTAAAAATCTTATCATTTTAAACAGTTTTCTGTTTTGCTATTTTCTTTTCACTGTAAGCGCTAAACTGGCCTTAATCTTCTTTTAAAAAAAATCAATTCCTGATTTTTCTTTTCTTCCTCCCTCTAAAACACATTAATTAAAAAAGTATTTTACAATAATTCAATGCGACTCTTTCTGCCTGTGATTATGTCATATATTAAACGTGTCGTTAAACCCATGGGGAGGCAATGAGAAGCCTCCTCAGGTCAACTTGATTCCTCATCTTTCAAAACAAAAGGTTCTGATGTTCATGTACATGTTCTTTACTTACTCCTGCTTCTGAGAGGCTCCTTCTTCAGCAGGTTCTGAAGGGCTTGTGTTCCATTCAATGAATGGACAGTGAGGGGTTCCTTGCAAACTTCTGAAGTTATTTAATGCTGACCACCAGGGAGTGCTTGGGAACCAGCACTGGCCTTCTCTGCTCCTGAACCCCCCCCCCCACCTCACACACTGACACACCAGCAGAAACAACTACGTGAAGGAGGCTGGGGACATGGGTGGAGGAACTGGGAGATTAATAGAAAACTTAAAATGTAGTGTAAAGCGCCCCCCCCCCCCCCACCAAAAAAGGAATAACCAAAAGTCCTACCACCACTTCCCCTCCCAACAACCCCAACGTGCAAGTTTGCCCTTCACAGTAAACAGTGGTATGACTTGATTTGGCTCTACTGCCCTTGCTCAGGAAACTCCCTTCTTCTCGTATCTATAGCTGAGAAGGCATCGTTTCCCACATTACGTTACGCACGGTGACTTACTTAGCCTGTTGCTACTAAATGGAAGTTCAGGCTGTTTTACAAGAGTTTAAAATGAACAAAAACAAAAACAAAAACAGACTAAGCACATACAAGTACTACAGATAAAAACTGGGAGAGTTGACAGCTTTGTGAAGTGACCAGCTGAGGTAAAACAGTGGTAGCTAGAGCAACAACCATTCTTATCTCAAACTAGGGTCAAAAATGGAGACCTGACCTGGCCTACACAACCTTTATCGATATGTAGTGTGTGGATTTTATTACTTTGTTTTGTTTAGCAGCTTTATGACCTCTTGAGGTACCATTCATTTCCTACCAATGTCCTTCATTTAAATGAGAAGTCAAAGAAAAAAAACAATTCTACAGTAAATTAAACCCCTTACGAAGTCAACTACAGAATCTCCTGGGAAGTCAAAGGTCATCTACAGTATTGCTAAGTCTCAGGCTGTGTAGTGGCCTTAGGCCTCACCTTTTCTCAAAAAATACTACCGTACTCAAAAAAGAACCTTTTGTGCAGAAGGCAAATACAAATCCAGCTTGTTCTATTTACATATTTTACAGAAACGTTTTATCCAATTTCAGAAAAAAATACTTTTATGATTCATAGTGTTTTTTTTACCAAAATATACATTTTTGTCCTGCAGATGTTGTTTTTTTATGTTCCATGATAACTGGAATTCAGTGTTAATAGATGACATTTACAAAGAATATCAAAATAAATTGTATTTAGACAAGATTCCATTTTCTTCAGGAGTGTTTTACATTATCCTCTTTAGCTCTTACTCATTAAAAACAATATCTGGCAAAAAAAATGGTCAAATAAATGAAGAAAAATGTCCTTAGCAAAATATTCTAATACAATCACAGAACTCCCATTTTAAAATAACGCATCTAAACACTTTCAAATAAGCAACAAAAAAGACACTGCTTAAAACTGGTCGATCATTAAGCTAAAAAAAATAAAATAAAATAAATTAAACAAAAAAAAAAATCAGGAAAAACAAAAGCGTAAACTTTAAATGTTAGTGAAGGAGTGAGATGTTTTCTTCAGTTGATGGGGTGGGGTGGTCGGAGTTGAGTTTATGGTAGTAAGTCAGTGTGTGCAGTAAAATTATTAAAAAGTCGCCTGAGCTCCACCAAAACCCATGTTTTCCCCCTCCTCTTGCTGACGGGCTGGGGCCCTGGAGGAAAAGAAGAAGACAGCTGCTATTACTGGAATTAAAACTTTGACGCAAACACAAGAAAATATGTCATTTTGCTTTCAGAGGAATAAACTACAGTTTTCCTGATATCTGTTTGCCCTGTGGGGATGCAAATATATTCACCTTCAGTGAACAAGGTCCGAGAGACCCTGATGTGTTGCCGAGTGGCAACTTTAACCTCTCTGGAGCCAGAGTGCGTTGGTCCTTTCAGTGATATTGTTGAGCTTTGAAAACACTGAAACATTTTGTAAAGAGTCAGGAGAAAGAATATCAATGTGACTCAGGGTTATAGGATACCTCATAATCGGGAGGTTGAATGGGGTGTTAGGCATGTCCCAGTGACCCCAGATGCCAAAATATGCTCCCCCACCCAAAACCAATACATCTTTGTCAAAGGTGTGACACCCAGAACTGCTCATAGTAACTCCAGGTTTGAGCTAACTGAGGCCGTAGCACATCTTTTGTCCTTGACAATGGCAATGATTATATATGGGTATATATAAGGAGTACATAAGCGCCTGACTTCCAGGGGGCTGATTTGGAAAGATCCTGAATACAGACATTAGGATTGAGGCGCACAAATAACTCATTTGTTTGATGTAACACAGAGCCAGGCTTTTGGCAGCCAGCTCATTAGCGTGATTTCTACTTGCAATCTGCTTTAACCATACCCTCGATCAGAAGGGCCTAAACTGCTGCTGACTTGTGCCTCTGAAACCCAGCCACTGCTGCCAAAACCAGGCCTGCAGCAGTTAAATGGAAGGTGGATTCTGGCTCCTGGAGATGTTGACATTATTCCAAGTAGTTCAGTGAACAAACAGGTGGCTGACCATGAAAGAGAGATGGCTTCCTGGTTTTCTAACACTGCACTGGAGGTTTTGGCAGGAGTGACCTGGAATCTAGAGGGGTTAGAAGTGGGGAGATCGCTGACAGGACAACAGTAAGAAGTTTCAGAACCTCACACAAGTTATCAAGGTCTGTGAACACACCCACCAACAGGAGAAAGTGAGGTCTGCAGATGCTGGAGATCAAAGTTGAAACTTTATTGCTGGAACAGCACAGCAGGTCAGGCAGCATCCAGGGAACAGGAGATTCGACGTTTCGGGCACAGGCCTGAAGAAGGGCCTGTGCCCGAAACGTCGAATCTCCTGTTCCCTGGATGCTGCCTGACCTGCTGTGCTGTTCCAGCAATAAAGTTTCAACACCCACCAACAACCTTTGAACTGCACCATTAGCTTCATCTGCTGCTTAATCACTACCCTCACCTTATTAACCTAGCAACTATCAAACAGGACTCATATCTAATATTATTATATTCATGTTATCCTCTCACACCTGGCACTGTGCCAATCCCACACCCACATCTCTCAGCGTGCATTCACTTGGCAGCTACATCAACCCAGCATAACGTACAACGTGCACCATCACAATTCTCACATTCTTACAAGAAAGTAAACTAACAGAACAAGCTCGCCTGTAATATAAAAGCAGAAGTGTTTCTCCAGGCATTAAAATAGAGAAAGAGTAAATGAAGCTAGTGCTGGTCCTCTAATGGTATATCTGAATATGGAAAATAAGAAAATAACAAGAGGTAGAGATAAACAGCTATTTACTGAGGAACCTAGATTATCCAAACGAGATGGGCAGGCATTATTTCATTCGGATAATTGGTTAATCAATTCAATGCCTTTCCTCTGGGCTCGGAGTTTTCTGTTAAGTGTGCTCCCCGTTCAGGAAACCAGGCAGCAGCACAACGTGCATGTGAGCCCCTTCCCGCCTGCCCCCACCCCCATCCAACACAGCCCTCCCCTTTGGGGTGGTGAGTCTCTAAAAAACATACACATCTTTTTACTGCAACTTTTTGACAGGTTTCACCTTTGCCCTGGAGAGATTACCTGGAGAAGAGGGGTTTAAGGTTCACCCCTGTGTAGAATTCCAGGGAAAGTGTGGGGGCAGAGAGACAGAGAGAGGGAGAGACAAAGGGTGAGGGGGGGGGGGGGGGGGGGGGGGGGAGTCAGTCATTTGGAGACGGTGCCTGTTTAATCACTGTAAACGAAAGACACGATGACTGTTGGAAACACATCTTTGATGTAATGTTTCCATCGGGACCTTGCGATCTCCTTCGGATAATCCGATATTCGGATAATTGATATTCGGATAATTGAGGTTCCTCTGTATTTGCATCTCTCTCTACTTAAATGACTTGGAAAACTTCCCAAAGCCTTAAAAGAAGTGGTAGCGGAAATAGTTTTAAACTTCAGAAGATCTTTAGGTTCTGAAAGGGTTCTAGCCGATTAGAAAAAAGCCAATATATAACACCTTTAATCAAGAAGGGAGGGCAACAAAAAGCAGGAGACTATAAGCTGGTTAGTCAATATCTGTCTTAGGAAATTTGCTAGAATCAATTATTAAAATCATTATAGCAGGATACTTTGAAAATCTTAATATGATCAGGGCAGAGTCACCATGGCTTTGTGAAATTTATTAGCATTCTTTGAGGAAGTACCATGAAAGGTGGTTAAAGGCGAACCTGTGGGGGATCCAAGATGGCGGCGACCCAGCAAGTCTGAGTCTACAGTGCTCCTCCCAAGACTTGGGTAAAGTGGGTCACCCACCCCCACCACACTCACCAAATCATTTATAATAGTTGTTTAATTTAATTAGTTGTTTAATATTAAACTTAAAAAATCTAATCTTTAGTTAAAATGACTAAAGGGAAGGGAGCCCGCAGCTCTCAACAAGCAGGACCCCCTCCCCCACCCTCTCCAGCTGCAGCAGAGGTGTCCACAGCCACCCCAGGGGACTTACCTACAGTAACAAGCCTTGTGGAGATGATCTCCAAGCTGGATGTGAAGATCGACGCTTTATCGAGGAGTCCTGAAGTCAATGGGACTCACTCTCGGCCGCGCTGCAGAAGCACGACCGAGACATTAAAGAAATCGAGCGCCGAGTCGGAGGGGAGGAGCTAAAGGCCGCGACCTCCGAAACTACAGCGCAATCGGCTGTGGATCAGGTCCAGGCTCTCGAACAGCGAGTCCGGACCCTAGAGAATTACATTGACGACCTCGATAATTGAAATCGCCGAAAAAACATTCGTTTGCTGGGCCTTTCCGAATGGGAAGAGGAAGGGCAGCTTACAACATTCCTCCAGCAGTGGCTGCCACAGCTTTTAAATCTGGAGGCTGGATCAGGCCAGGTAAGGGTGGAATGGGCCTACCGGGTTGCAATACGCGGGCCCGGCTCGAACCAGTGCCCACGCCCGGTCCTGTTCCGGCTGCAGAGCTACAAGGAGAGGCAGATACTTCTAGAAGCCTCTAGAAATCTCGGAAAAGACTCCCAAGCTATGATCTATAAAGGATCCAAAATCATGTTATTCCAGGACTTTTCCCCGGCTCTGGTTCGAAAGAGGGAGGCATTCGACGAGGCGAAGAAGCATTTAACGGACTTAAATATTCAGTACTCCTTACGCTACCCAGCGACGTTACGCTTTAACCATGAAGGATCTGTATATAACTTTGGATCACCAGAAAAGGCTAAGGAATTCTTGGACTCTCTTAGATAAACTGTAAGACATAATGGATGTTGGTCTGCCTCCCCCCCCCCCCCACCCGCTTTGGTTTATATCCCCCCCTCTTTTTTTTTCTCTTACCTTACTGTTTAATATTATCATGGGGGGTGGGGAGAGGGATTTGATTTTCTACCCCCCCCCCCCCCCCCCCCCTTGGGGTTGTTTTCTTTTATTATTTTATGTATATATGAGGGATGTATGTATATATATAAGCTGGGGGGTTCCCTTGTTATTTTGTATTATTATATTTAATTATTATTTGTTGAGGTGGTAATTTTATAGTTAAATGTTTATATATGGTATTAACATTACCAAATATATCCAGGTGTTGGTATGGGTGGGGGTAGGGTGCTCACTGTTAACTCGAGCTTTGTATTATATTTGAATTCTCCTCATTTTATTGAGGAGTGCCTGGGTCAAGGGTGGGGCATTGGTTGGGAGAGGAAATGATGGACTTTTGGAGAGGAAGTGACACCCCCTGGGAACAAGGGGGAAAATCTCCACTTAGATACGTTTTATATTTTTTTTTATTTAGAAATAGCTTTTTATTGTATTGTTGTTGGTGTATTAGAGAGGCTTTATTTTTGTAAATTTTATATGCTCTATGCTCGGGATGTTCTGGATAGGGTTCCCCCTCCCAGGGGTCTTGGATTGGCCCAGATGATTATGGTTGATCAGTCGGTTAAGTGGTGCACCTGGAATGTCAAGGGGAGTAATTCGCCAGTCAAAAGGAAGAAAATATTATCAAATCTTAAGAAGGAAAGAGTTGATATAGCTCTCCTACAGGAGACACACCTGTCAGATAAAGAACACTTGAAATTACGACAGGGCGGATTTGATCAGGCCTTTTTTTCTTCTTTTAGCTCAAAAAGCAGGGGAGTTGTTATTCTTGTTCGAAAGAATTTCCCTTTCAAAATCCTAAAGCAGATAAAAGACGAATCTGGACGATATATCTTGATTAAAGCCCTCATAAATGGAGAGGAATATGGAATTTTAAATTTGTACTGCCCCCCGGCACACCCCTTTAAATTTATAACGGAAGCCTTTTCAAAATTGATGGCTTTTGATGCCCGTCATATAATTATAGGGGGAGACTTTAATTGTATTATGGATCCGGAAATAGATAGGATTCCCAAGAGTACTGCAGGAGTATCTCCCAGATCTAGACAATTGATGGATCTGAACAAAGAATTAGGATTAGTAGATGTATGGAGATGTCTTCATCCACAGGGCAGAGATTTTTCTTTCTACTCTAATCCACATAAATGTCATACCAGAATTGATATGTTTTTTGCCCCCTCGATTTTTTTAAATTCCATATCATCCTGTAAAATAGGTAGTATAGCAATTTCCGACCACGCTGCTGTATATATGGAAACTAAGGCGAGGAACAGTGGGACATCCCCTCGGCATTGGCGTATGGACCCCTTCCTAATGAAAGATAGTAAATTTGTAAAGTACTTTTTTCAAGAATTTAAAACTTTTTTAGAAATTAATTCAGGTACAGCTAGCAACCCGTCAATGATGTGGGAGACCATCAAAGCTTACACGCGAGGTTTGATCATCTCCTATTCAGCGACCCAGAAGAAATTGAAGGGAGAACAACAGCATCTGCTTGAAGCTCGCTTAAAAGCGGCTGAAACAGCATACACTGATAGACCTTCTATTATTAAATTGCAAAGGATTACGGCTCTTAGGACTGCTCTAAACACTACGCTTACTCAAACGGCTAAGAGGGAAATATTATTTGCAAAACAAAGGTTATATGAATATGGCGACAAACCGGGTAGATACTTAGCATTTCTTGCAAAGAAAAAAAAGGCCCCTCAGACTATTACGTCTATCAAGGAAAGTACGGATATTTTGACTCATGATCATAAAAAGATTAATGCGATCTTTAGAGAATTTTATTCTCAGTTATATAAATCGCAGATTGTGAAGACAGGACTAGGAGGATGCAGTCATTTTTTAAAAATTTGACCGTTCCAGGCCTAACTCCGGAACAAGTATCGGTCCTAAATGCTCCTCTTACAGTCCAAGAAATACTTGATGCAATTAGGCAACTTCAGAGTGGTAAGGCACCGGGCCCAGATGGTTTTCAAGCTGAATTCTATAAAGAATTTACAGAAATATTGGCTGGTCCACTTATGGACATGTATAACTATGCATATAGTCAGGGCTGTCTCCCGCCTTCGCTGAAAGAGGCAAATATCTCTCTTATCCTTAAAAAAGGAAAGGACCCAGAAGATTGTACATCATATAGACCAATATCCTTGCTAAATGTAGATTTTAAAATCCTTTCTAAAACGTTAGCACTGAGACTAGAAAGGGTACTGCCACATATTATAAATTCGGATCAGACGGGGTTTATTAAGGGCCGTAGATCATCCAATAATATTAGAAGGATTTTGAATATGATTCAAGCCTGTCATCAGGGAAAGATACCAGGAGTAGTGGTTTCATTAGACGCGGAAAAGGCATTTGACAGGGTTGAATGGTCATATTTGTTTTACACATTGGAAAGGTTTGGCGTTGGAAAGGTGTTTACCAAATGGGTCTCAACATTGTATAGTGATCCCAAAGCAGTTGTGGTTACCAATGGATTAGGTTCGGATAGCTTCAGTGTGGGTAGGGGCTGCCGTCAGGGATGTCCCCTCTCGCCATTGTTATTTACGCTAATAATTGAGCCACTAGCAGAAGCTATACGAGCTGATCCTAATATAACGGCCCCGAGGATTGGTACAGGTAAACATAAAATTACCCTTTATGCAGATGATGTTCTTCTATTCCTCAGTAACCCTTTGATGTCCATACCTCGCTTAATCCAAGTTATTAATACATTTAGTGCATTCTCAGGCTATAAAATTAATTTTTCAAAATCGGAGGCTATGCCAATGGGTGGCCTTGCTATGATACCCTACTTAGCAGACGGATCCCTTTTTCCCTTTCGCTGGTCCCTGGAGGGCCTCTTATATTTAGGCATTTTTATTACTCCAGTATTTGGTCAGTTGTATAAGGCTAATTTTGTGCATTTACTGGAAAGGATAAGGCAGGACCTCCAGCGATGGGGAGACCTTCCAATTTCCTGGTTGGGTAGAATAGCACTAATCAAAATGAATGTCCTGCCCCGTCTCCTATATCCTATGAGAATGCTTCTGGTGATGCTGCCGAGGACGGCTTTATGTAAATTATATGGCTGGCTGGGTTCCTTTATCTGGAATCATAGGCGGCCCCTCATTAAGCTGAAGAAGCTACAGCTTCCACAGGCAAGGGGTGGATTGGACTTCCCAGACTTTAGGAAATATCAGTTAAGTTCCCTATTAAGTTACATAGCTGATTGGGTCTTGTCTGATCCACAATCAATCTGGTTGGACATCGAGGCCTCTCAAGTAAAATACCCACTTATTAACCTTTTATTTTCAGACAAGAGGAAAATCATTACAGATCACTGTAAAAACCCTATAATACTAAATACAATTAAGGCTTGGAATATAATGCGGCAAAATGAGGGCAACGCACATAAAACATCCCCCTATGCACCGATAGTGGGAGCATGGGGATTCCAACCGGGGTTTACAGATGCCACTTTTAAACTCTGGAGATCCAGGGGTATCTCATGTCTAGGGGATCTATTTAAAGATGTGGTCCTGATGTCTTTTGAACAGCTGCGTCAGAAATTCGGATTACTTCCAAATTCGATACTTCCAAATTCGAGATTATATACAGAAGAAGACTACGTTATTAGATAGTCTTTATAAATCCGATAGAGAATGTAGTGTCCTACGACCAGTGGGGGTATCTTCCGTCAGTTCTATTTATCATTTACTACATGATGAAGTATCGGGAGATATGGATAATCTGCTTAAAACATGGGATCAGGATTTGGGACTAGAAATCTGTATAGAAACGTGGAATGATATTTGGGAAAATGCTAGAAGAATTACTATTTGTAATAGAACCCAGGCTATCCAGCTGAAGATACTTCATAGGGCCCATATAGCACTGGTTCAACTGGCAAAATTTAAGGCAGGAGCATCTCCAATGTGTCCTAAATGTAAAATAGAGGTGAGCACTCTTGTACATTGCCTTTGGACCTGTCATAAGATCCGTAGATATTGGACTAAAGTAGCAAGTACCCTGACAGAAATTTTAGGAACAGAAATTAAAGTGGACCCTGTATCTCTCCTTTTGGGCTTTTCGAACTTTCCCTCCCTGGACACGTACGGGAAGAGACTATTTTCTATTCTTTCTTTCTGTGCAAGGAAAAATATTTTGATGAACTGGGTGGCTGAGGGCCCCCCTGGACTTTCAAATTGGCACAGACTAATTATGGAATGTATTCCCCTTGACTTCCTCACAAATATGGTGCACCGAAAGACCGAATTATTTTATAAAATATGGCAGCCCTTTTTGAATTACATAAATACAGTTATTTCGGCTATCCTAACAAGGGCTTTTATTTAATTGAGATTACAAACCTGGCTGGTCCGCGGCCCCTCGGGAGAGGAATGCCGCACGAATACGGGTTTTATTACATCTGATGTTAACACATTCCGAGCATGTAAGAGACTTAAATATACACTCTGGTTAGTTGTAGGTTAGATTAGTAGATAGTTGAGTTTTGTTTTTTTTCTTCTTTTTCGTTTTTTTTTCCTGTCTCTTGTTAAATTTTGGCTATTGTATATTTGAGTTAATTGTATATCAATGTTTATATCTGAGAGTTTTGTTTATTTTTGTAAACTTGTAAAAATGTTAAATTTCTAATAAAAATATCTATAAAAAAAAGGCGAACCTGTAGTTGCTGCACACTTGGATTTCCACAAGGCATTTAACAAGGTGCCATATCAAAGGGTTCATAAACAAGGTAAGGGGGGGTAACATATTAGCTCAGCCAAAGGAAGTGATTAGCAAACATGTCTTCACCCAGACGTAGTGAGCCTGTAGAATTCACTGCCACAGGAAACTGTTGAAGCCAACACATTGAAGACTTTCAAGGAAGTTGTAGATGTAGCTCTTACAAATAAAGGGATCAAATGTTATGGGCAAAGAGGAGGAACAGGGCAATGAGTGAGATGATCAGGCACAATCATGTTGAATGGCACAGCAGCCTCGAAGGGGCTGAATGGCCACCTCCTGCATCTACACACTATGTTTCTATGAAGCGGAGAATAGGAATCGTCGTCAGATTGACAGGTTGTAACAACTGCAGTACCACAGTACCAGCAGTACCACAGTACCAGCAGTAGGGTCACTGGGACAAAATCCTGGATTTCCTTCCCAAGTCTGTAGGTGTGCCTACATCCTAACAACTGCATTGGTTAAAGAAAGTAGCCCATCACCATGCCTTCGAGCACAGTTAAGGGTGGGCCCAACCAGCAACACCCACATCCCATAAATGAATAAAAACTTTAATGAACTAATTTTCTCAGCTACATTTCCAATCTGATTTGCTCAGTCTAGACATATTTGAAATCAGTGATAATTATGGGTGAATCAAGAATTGAGGTGAACTTATTCATATTTCACTTGAACTAGTTCTCAGTATATAATTTGAGCAGAAGGGCACAACGCAGATTGAAGTCACCTTTCTTTTCCACCTCCTGGATCTGGGGAGAGTTGTTCCCAATTCAATTCCCCAAGACCAACAAACCCTGAACAAACTGGGATTCAAAGCCTAGTCCTCCAATCACATTTCAGGATATTATCAGGAGTTATGGCTACGGAACAATAAAAGTGCGTATATACAAGATAACTAAGCAATTGCTCAGAGCAACAGCATTGAATAACTTACTTCCTTTTTCAGATTTTCGAGCCTCTGCTTTAGTGGTAACCATTTGTGAAAGCTGTCGCAATCAAAGGCCCCTGGAACACACAGAGAGGGGGAGAGAGACTTAGACAGAGGTCAGTAAAACCTGGGCTGTCCAGAGGGTCAGCTAATATATCGGGTCATTGAATCACCCTGTCTCATTGCCCACAGGCAGTTTTTGAAATAAATGTATTGCTGCCGGCTTCTAATTGTGGAGAGTTTGAGGGAACTCAGGGTAGAAGAGGTGATGTGGAGGTGCTGGTGCTGGATTGGGGTGGACAAAGTCAGAAGTTGCAGGACACCAGGTTATGGTTCAACAGGTTTATTGCTTTTGGAACGCTGCACAGTGAAGTGACACTTCACCTGACGAAGGAGCAGTTTTTAAATTGAGCTCAAACTCTGCTTCCAGACATGGGCTATGTGCACACTACGGAGCAGCCTGAAAGGGATGCTTTCAGATTAGATTCCCTACTGTATGGAAACAGGCCCTTCGGCCCAACAAGTCCACATTGACCTTCTGAAGAGTAACCCACCCAGATCCATTCCCCTACCTTATATTTACCCTGAAGATGGCGTTTGGTATGCTTTCTTTTATTGGTCAGAGTATTGAGTACAGGAGTTGGGAGGTCATGTTGCGGCTATACAGGACACTGTGTTGCCTATGACGTCAATCCCTGTAACAAAATGGCTGTCTATGAACTGCCTTTTGACATATTGAAACTGCTGCCAGAGGTTCAAGGAGGAAAGCCAATAGACAATAAATATAGCTCTGACCAGTGTGGGAAAAGTGCTGAGAGTTAAATAAATAATTGGTGGCACGGTGGCTCAGTGGTTAGCACTGCTGCCTCACAGCGCCAGGGACCTGGGTTCAATTCCCGCCTCAGGCAACTGTCTGTGTGGAGTTTGCACAGTCAGTTAGGCCACTGTTGGAATATTGCATGCAATTCTGGTCTCCTTTCTATCGGAAAGATGTTGTGAAACTTGAAAGGGTTCAGAAAAGATTTACAAGGATGTTGCCAGGGTTGGAGGGTTTGAGCTTCAGGGAGAGGCTGAACAGGCTGTGGCTGTTTTCCCTGGATGGTCGGAGGCTGAGGGGTGACCTTATAGAGGTTTACAAAATTATGAGGGGCATGGATAGGGTAAATAGACGACGTCTTTTCCCTGGGGTCAGGGAGTCCAGAACTAGAGGGCATAGGTTTAAGGTGAGAGGGGAAAGATATAAAAGAGACCCAAGAGGCAAATCTTTCACGCAGAGGGTGGTATGTGTATGGAATGAGTTGCCAGAGGAAGTGGTGGAGGCTGGTACAATTGCAACATTTAAGTGGCAGTTGGATGGGTATATGAATAGGAAGGGTTTTGAGGGATATGGGCCGGGTGCTGGCAGGTGGGACTAGATTGGGTTCCCTTCGAGACTCAGAAGGGAAAGGGGGAGAGGAGGAGAGTGCTAGTTATAGGAGACTCTCTAGTTAGAGGGACGGACAGGCGATTCTGTGGGCATGGGCGAGACTCTCGGATGGTTTGTTGCCTCCTGGGTGCCAGGGTCCGTGACGTCTCGGACCGTGTCTTCAGAATCCTTAAGGGGGAGGGTGTGCAGCCAGAAGTCGTGGTGCACGTTGGCACCAACGACATAGGTAGGAAGAGACGTGGGGAGGTCATTCAAGAGCTCAGGGTGTTAGGCTGGAAGCTAAAAGCTAGGACAGACAGAGTCGTCATCTCTGCGTTGTTGCCGGTGCCACGTGACAGTGAGGCAAGGAATAGGGAGAGAGTGCAGTTGAACACGTGGCTGCAAGGATGGTGTAGGAGGGTGGGCTTCAGGTATTTGGACAATTGGACTGCATTCTGGGGAAGGTGGGACCTGTACAAGCAGGACGGGTTGCACCTGAACCAGAAGGGCACCAATATCCTGGGGGGGGGGTAGGTTTGCTAGCTATCTTCGGGGGGGTTTAAACTGATTTGGCAGGGGGATGGGATCCGGACTTGTAGTCCAGCAAGTAGGCTAGCTGTTTGTCAGGATGTCCAAGTGTGTGGGGAGGCTGTGAAGAAGGTAGCACTGACAGGGAATACTTGCGGACACAGAGATGGGTTCAAGTGCGTATACTTCAACGCAAGGAGTATCAGAAATAAGGTCGGTGAACTTAAGGCGTGGATCGGTACCTGGGACTCCGATGTTGTGGCCATCACGGAAACGTGGATAGAAGAGGGACAGGAATGGTTGTTGGAGGTTCCTGGTTACAGATGTTTCAGTAGGATTAGGGAGGGTGGTAAAAAAAGGAGGGGGGGTGGCGTTGCTAATTAGAAATGGTATAACGGCTGCACAAAGGCAGTTCGCGGGGGATCTGCCTTTGGAGGTAGTATGGGCTGAAGTCAGAAATAGGAAAGGAGCAGTCACCTTGTTGGGTGTTTACTATAGGCCCCCCAATAGCAGCAGAGATGTGGAGAAACAGATTGGGAAACAGATTTTGGAAAGGTGCAGAAGCCACAGGGTCGTAGTCATGGGCGATTTCAACTTCCCAAATATTGATTGGAAGCTCTTTAGATCAAGTAGATTGGATGGGTCGGTGTTTGTGCAGTGTTTCCAGGAAGCTTTTCTAACTCAGTATGTAGATTGTCCGACCAGAGGGGAGGCCATTTTGGATTTGGTACTTGGTAACGAACCGGGACAAGTGATGGGCTTGTTAGTGGGTGAACATTTTGGTGATGGTGACCACAATTCTGTGACTTTCACCTTGGTTATGGAGAGAGATAGGTGCATGCAACAGGGTAGGTTTTACAATTGGGGGAAGGGTAATTACGATGCTGTAAGACAGGATCTGAGGAGCATAAGTTGGGAGCATAGGTTGTCGGGGAAGGATGTCGTGGAAATGTGGAACTTTTTCAAGGAACAGATACGACGTGTCCTTGATATGTATGTACCGGTCAGGCAGGAAAGAAATGGTCGTGTGAGGGAACCTTGGTTGACGAGGGAGGTTGAATGTCTTGTAAAGAGGAAGAAGGAGGCTTACATAAAGTTGAGGAAACAGGGTTCAGACAGAGCAGTGGAGGGATACAGGATAGCCAGAAGGGACCTCAAGAAAGGGATTAGGAGAGCCAAGAGAGGGCATGAAAAATCTCTGGCGGATAGGATCAAGGATAACCCAAAGGCATTTTATGCTTATGTGAGAAACATGAGAATGACGAGAACGAGGGTAGGTCCAATCAAAGACAGTAGTGGGAGACTGTGTATTGAGTCGGAAGAGATAGGAGAGGTCTTGAATGAGTACTTTTCTTCAGTATTTACGAATGAGAGGAACCGTATTGTTGAAGAGGAGAATGTGAAACGGACTGGTAAGCTAGAGGAGATACATGTTAGGAAGGAAGATGTGTTGGACATTTTGAACAACTTGAGGATAGACAAGTCCCCCGGGCCTGATGGGATATATCCTAGGATTATGTGGGAAGCAAGAGAGGAAATTGCAGTACCGTTGGCAATGATCTTTTCATCTTCACTGTCAACGGGGGTGGTACCAGGGGACTGGAGAGTGGCGAATGTTGTGCCCCTGTTCAAAAAAGGGAATAGGGATAACCCCGGGAATTACAGGCCAGTTAGTCTTACTTCGGTGGTAGGTAAAGTAATGGAAAGGGTACTGAGGGATAGGATTTATGAGTATCTGGAAAGGCACTGCTTGATTAGGGACAGCCAGCACGGATTTGTGAAGGGTAGGTCTTGCCTTACAAGTCTTATTGAATTCTTTGAGGAGGTGACCAAGCATGTGGATGAGGGTAGAGCAGTGGATGTAGTATACATGGATTTTAGTAAGGCATTTGATAAGGTTCCCCATGGTAGGCTTATGCGGAAAGTCAGGAGGCATGGGATAGAGGGAAATTTGGCCAATTGGATAGAAAACTGGCTAACCGGTCAAAGTCAGAGAGTGGTGGTAGATGGTAAATATTCAGCCTGGAGCCCAGTTACAAGTGGAGTTCCGCAGGGATCAGTTCTGGGTCCTCTGCTGTTCGTAATTTTTATTAATGACTTGGAAGAGGGAGTCGAAGGGTGGGTCAGTAAATTTGCAGATGATACGAAGATTGGTGGAGTTGTGGATAGTGAGGAGGGCTCTTGTCGGCTGCAAAGGGACTTGGATATGATGCAGAGCTGGGCTGAGGAGTGGCAGATGGAGTTCAACCCTGCCAAGTGTGAGGTTGTCCATTTTGGAAAGACAAATAAGAATGCGGAATACAGGGTTAACGGTAGGGTTCTTAGTGAGGTGGAGGAGCAGAGGGATCTTGGGGTCTATGTTCATAGGTCTTTGAAAGTTGCCACTCAGGTGGATAGAGCTTGTAAGAAAGCCTATGGTGTATTAGCGTTCATTAGCAGAGGGATTGAATTCAAGAGTCGTGAAGTGATGTTGCAATTGTACAGGACTTTGGTTAGGCCACATTTGGAGTACTGTGTGCAGTTCTGGTCGCCTCACTTTAGGAAAGATGTGGAAGCTTTGGAGAGGGTGCAGAGAAGATTTACCAGGATGTTGCCTGGAATGGAGAATAGGTCGTACGAGGATAGGTTGAGAGTGCTAGGCCTTTTCTCATTGGAACGGCGAAGGATGAGGGGTGACTTGATAGAGGTTTATAAGATGATCAGAGGAATAGATAGAGTAGACAGTCAGAAACTTTTTCCCCGGGTACAACAGAGTGTTACAAGGGGACATAAATTTAAGGTGAAGGGTGGAAGGTATAGGGGAGATGTCAGGGGTGGGTTCTTTACACAGAGAGTGGTGGGGGCATGGAATGCGCTGCCTGTGGGAGTGGTAGAGTCAGAATCTTTGGTGACCTTTAAGCAACAATTGGATAGGTACATGGATGGGTGCTTAAGCTAGGACAAATGTTCGGCACAACATCGTGGGCCGAAGGGCCTGTTCTGTGCTGTATTGTTCTATGTTCTATGTTCTATATCTGGTTGGCATGGACGAGTTGGACCGAAGGTCTGTTTCCATGCTGTACATCGCTATGACTCTAATGCAATTAACACTATGGGCAATTCAGCATGGCCAATTCACCTAACCTTTGGACTGCGGGAGGAAACCACAGCACCCAGAGGAAACCCACACAGACACGGGGACAATGTGCAAACTCCACACAGATAGTTGCCTGAGGCGGGAATCGAACCCAGGTCCCTGGCGCTGTGAGGCAGTAGTGCTAATCACTGAGCCACTGTGCCACCAATTATTTATTCAACTCTCAGGACTTTTCCCACACTGGTCAGAGCTATATTTATTGTCTATTGGCTTTCCTCCTTGAACCTCTGGCAGCAGTTTTAATATGTCAAAAGGCAGTTCATAGACAGCCATTTTGTTACAGGGATTGACGTCATAGGTAACACAAACCAGGGAGGGATGTTGACTTTCCTTCTCTAAAGGGTATAGTTTAAAGAAGCTTGTTTTGCTAGTGCAGGTTTGAGACAGGGTTTGAAAGAACTGCCAATTCATTTATCCAGCACTGCCATCACGCAGCAATGCTCCAGGAACAGGGATCCATGAAACCAGCCCAGCAGACAACAGAACGGTTTCCCCTAGATGGTGTAGTGTCACCTCCCCTCACCTCGCAGTATCCCAGGTGCAACGGAGCTTCCCCATCTCCACCCAATCTCCTCATTTAAATTAGGGCCAGGTCTGCTTACAAGGATGGGGAGCCATTGTAGGGACCCTGCCTGCAATGGGGCACCAGATGTCACTTTACAGCAAACCCACTCCCCCTCCCCATCCCACCTGTCCGCAAGAATTCCCAATCCGATTCCCGTTCTGGGAGTTTCTATTCCCATCCTGGAGCATTCTGCTCCCATCTGAGGGCACTGACACTCCCACCCCAAGGGGTAATCACGTTCCTAGGGGTGTTCTCATATGTTTCTGTAAGATCACGAACACAAAGCCCGACCAATCCAACCTCCCACAGCCAAAGTAGTTACTGTGGGATGAAGCCGGAAGCAATGAACGGGGCGATCAAAGAATTATCCAACTGAAAGAGGCTTCTGAGATAATTAAATGCATGACAAGCATCGACCAGCACCATTTCCTGGCAATACATTTGAAATGGGAGAATGGTTGGGATCTTAGCCGTATCTTCCAGGCAGCTTTCTGACTCTCAGCTGACCTCTGGTGGCGAGTGTGAAGATTTACCTCAGTGACATATCGGTGACACTTACCCCTAGACTGTGGCCGAATCCAGTGCTCGGGGCTGGGCTGGCTGCACTGATGTAACTGCTGACCCCAGAGTCCTGGTTAGCTGCCCCATACAGGTCTGCCATGGGGCCTGGGCTGGTGGTGCCCAGGAACCCTCCAGTGCGGGTTGGGGTTGAACCTACCCAAAAAAACAAACAGTACATCACAGTTCGTTAACACAGTTCATACACACTGACCAACCCACAGACCAGGATGCCCATGCCCTCTACCTCTACCCATTTATTGAGTGACTGTGGGATAACAGTGATTCAGGGCTGAGAGGAGACTGGCAATGCCACAGTCAGGGCATCCTAGGCGACCCCAGAGTCGGGGAGGGGGAGAGGGGGGATCTCGAAGTAGAGGCAGGGGTCAGGGTGACCCCAGAGAGAGTCTGAGCCAAGGGAAACTCTGGTGTGGGGCTGGTTCCATGGTCAGTACCATGAGATCTGATTCTGTGGCCTGTTTGAGGGGCTTGAGGTGCCAACCTTTTGGATAGAGTTTGATTCTAAAGTGGACTCAAACTCCCCACCAGCCTTACCTGTCCCTCGAACCACCGCTGCTGCTGCAGCTGCTGCCATTGGTCCATATGCAGTCAGGGGGATTGCTGAGAGAGAGAGAGAGAGAGAGAGAGAGAGACACAGAGATCAACATAAAACCAGAGATCCACCAATCAACCATCTCATCAACAATGACCAGGAGCGAGGTAGCACAGACACTGCCCTCCATCAGCCCATTTCAGCAGAGCTGAGGTCCTCCAGCTGCTCTATGCTACCTGACCCTGGCACCAAGCAAGGTTCACACAAACAGAGCCAACAAGACAAACTCCCCTTTAATCATCTACTTACCATTTCCCTGCTCCAGTTCCAGTTCGTGCCTCAGCGTCCACAACTGCCTTCATACAGACATAATTCTGAACGTACAGTAAATTGATACTTGGTCAGAGAATGATAGAATCCCTACAGTGTGGAAACAGGCCAGTTTGCCCCAACAAGACCACACTGACCCTCCAAAGAGTAACCCATCCAGACCCATGCCCCTACCCCATTAGTCGACATCTCCCCTAACTAATGCACCTAACTTACACATCCCTGAACACTACAGACAATTTAGAATGGCCAATTCACCTAACCTGCACATCTTTGGACTGTGGGAGGAAGCACCAACCCAGAGGGGACCCACATAGACATAGGGAGAATGTGCAAACTCAACGCAGATAGTCACCCAAGGCTGGAATTGAACCCAGACCCCTGTCGCCTCTTTCTGGTAAGTCACTTGGGCACTCAACAGAACTATCCATACGTGAGAACCCACACTTCTTTTGCCCAGTCCACGAAGACCTAGCTGGTCTTAATCAGAATAGGGAAGTGAGATTACATCCAAAACAACTGGCTTCGATGTGTCTGGGTCAAAGATAGAATCAGAGCTGCGGTCCCACCTCCTCAAACCCACAGTGACCCCAGTGGTGCTGGTCAATCAACGTGAGCTGAACACAAGGCAAGGCTCCCTATGGTGATCCTCAGGTATATAAATTATATGCCAACACTTCCTGGCAAGAGTTCAGATGATCAGTGCCCATTGTGAAACTGTACTCTAATTAGCCAGCACCTTCAGGAGAGGGAAAAGGAGAGGCAATATTAGAATTGTCAAGCCTTCAATCAATGCAACTGCATGCAAATCCCAGGCTCGCATGTGCCTCCACATTCAGCCTCAATGCTGAGTTCTCTCTCGTTGAGGACACCAGTTTGAGGTTGTTACAGAAGGTGATTACATTGTGATACGCTACAGTCTAGCTCATCGAGTATCTGTCTCAGAGGTATCAGTTCTCAGTCCTAACTCTGCTAGGACTGAGAACCCTTGAGCTGGGTGTACAGTACAATCCCTGCAACTTCAAAACAAAGTCAGGCAACTGGGTTTAAAAAAAAACTCGTTCGAAAACAGGGGATTTGATACTGCAGCAGCTGTGATTTGTGAACAACACTGCCACCCAGTGAGCACACATTCACATTACTACCTGCTCACCAAAATCAGTCACGTTTTCAACTCACAGCAATTTTAATAAAACAAAGTTTCAGCCACTTTTTCCAGTGATTCTCCCCAACACTCTCATGCTGATTGGCTAAGCATCAATTACAATCCAGCATTTCTGCTTTAGCGCTACCTCAGGGTCAAGGGCTTCCTCAGGGTGATTCTGCAGGGGCGAAAGAGTCCGATCCTAGAGCCACAGACTCTGCCACAGGGAGGGGGAGGCGGTGTATGAGAAGGCAGGGTGGGACAAGTGGTTGGCATCATTGTGGAAGCTTTTTGTCCAGTTTGTGCATTCCAGGGTAAGCAATTCCCATGCATCAGAGTTCAGCCACGTTTTTAAGCTGTCTTTGTAGCATTTCCTTTGTCCATCTCGGGATGTATTCTGAGCATGAATGACCCAATGCCACTCTCTCCCTAAATAAAAAGATACTGCTTCTCTTTGGAGAGAGGAGGAGTGAGACTGTGGCATGGACGGGCTGGGTATTCACTTTGAGACCAGGGGTCATTGACAATAGGGAGGTGCCAGGTTCTTGTAGCTGGTTCTAACATTGTTGGTGAGAAAGTGAGGGCTGCAGATGCTGGAGATCAGAGCTGAAAATGTGTTGCTGGAAAAGTGCAGCAGGTCAGGCAGCATCCAAGGAACAGGAGAATCGTCGTTTTGGGCATAAGCCCTTCTTCAGGAGAGCTTATGCCCGAAACGTCGATTCTCCTGTTCCTTGGATGCTGCCTGATCTGCTCTAACATTGTTGGTGCCAACTATACCACACCCAGGTGATGATCCTGCCAGCTCTACTGTCACTCCTGATGAAGGGCTGATGCCCGAAATGTTGATTCTCCTGCTCCTCAGGTGCTGCCTGACCGGCTGCGATTTTCCAGCACCACACTCTCAAGCTCTACTGTCACACCCGTATTTTTAAAAAGTATAAACATATAATATGCTCTTTTTCACTATTTAAATTACACGAGTGGCCCGTCAGAGTGAATGGAGGTTGGAGAGGGAGTGATAAAGACAAACGCATCCTGTCCTCCACAAACTCACCTCCCGTCGGCCAATCCTGGAGCAGCATCGATGGGGGCCACTGTGAGGTTTGTACCCCAGACTGCCCTGCCCGGCCTGCTGAAGATGGAAGGGTAGTGGCTGGAGGCAACAATAAGGGACCTAGGGTGAGCAATATATACAGATGAGAGAAAGGTTAAACCTCATGATTGACAAAAGCTAATGCTCTGAAAAACAGGGGAAATTTTGCTAATTAATCTCAGAGATAGGGTGTTATAAGCTCAGCATTATCAAATCTCTCAGCACCGACAGTCCAACATACCGGGAAACTGGTAGGTGTAACCGGGAGCGAGCCCTGTGTAACCACGACTTGCATACGAAGCAGCCTGGAAGCCTGGGTACCCTGTGAGAGAAAAATGACAAATTCACAAGACCACCATTGAAATGTATATTCACAAACAAGCTGCAGAATCAGGCTGAATGACTGACCTGCCATAGATAGTGTGGTCAAGAAAGAACAGTATCAGCATGGGGACAGAGGTGATCAGCATTTCACTGTCAGCCAATCCTTGCATGTGCTCTGCCACCGAGTGGTCCTGGCCACATTGGGATGGGGGGGGGGGGGGGGGGGGGGGAGAGGAGGGGGGTTTGTAAGGGGACAGAGGGACTTGTAACGAGATTCCAGTGTCCGGTTATATGCAGTGAATGCTCAAAATCACCACGTGATCAACCACTCTTACCGAGCATGCCAATCCCCAACATAAAGGCATCCATCCCATAGGGCATCACTCGAGAACGACCCCTGGCGGTCCCGGTTGGTGACATCACCTCCTTGGGCTGGGCCTTCTTACATTCCACCTACAGCATACCAAACAGTGTTGTTAGCACTACCTTTACAGTGACTGGACACCACTGTTCTCTCACACATACAGCTGCACAGGGAATATACAGTCTAGGAACAAGAAGAAATAAGTTCTCAAGAGAGTAACAGCCAAACAGTAACTCTTCACATTGACACTGACCACCTGAACGGGAGGGTAAAGAGATGAAGCTGGTAAACTAGAGCTAGACTCCACTCCCAGGGTTAAGACTCTGATGGGCCAGAATTCTCAGACCTGATCATTGTCGACCAAATGATGCTGGAGAAAGGACATCTTAACATGAGGAAAGGGTGATTAAATGCCTCTCGCTCAAACAAAGGCTTACCACTCAAATCAAGAGACTAACACCATCATGATCTCCTGTGCCATGTCCCAGAACAGTCTCCAGGTATAAATGGACAGTGAGCCAAAGGTAAGTAAAGCAAATTCTCTTAATTCCACTGGAAATTATTCAAGATGTACTGTCACTCCCAAGGGACAATTTGTGTTTTACAACTTTTCTCAAGATTTAAATTATCAAAACTTCAGGGTGTTGACCTAGAAATGGACTCCTAAAACAGAGCCAACAGGCGTTCAGACCCAGAAAACGTCCTATTGTGGTGAAGCCAAGGAATACTGTTGGCAGTTGGCATGCAATGACTCTCCAGTATATAAATATTTGTCAAAAATGCACTCAGGCTTGCTTCAAAACCAGACAAACTCCTCCAGCCCACTCACATCGCCACAGGCAACCTTCACCCAACTCATCACCAAATGTGGCGCGTTCGCCCAGGAGGATGGGCAGCACATGGACCCTCCCCTCCTCCGATCATCTCACACAGTCCCTGTGCAATCCTGCAAGTGCAGCATGGAGCAAGTGACCCCAGTACACCTCCCGCACTCCCACTCACCATTTTGTTGTTGATTTCATGGAAGTGAATCTCACACACTTTCTCCACGATATCTTCACTCTCAAATGTTACAAACCCAAAGCCTGAAACAGAATTGAAAGGTTTGGAGGCTTTAGCAATAGTGAACTCTCTCCTCCGAACAGCTGGTCAAGCACCATTACTCAAACATTTGTCATTTGTCAGAAGAACAGAAATTGAAATGTTATTGATCACAAAAACTAATTAAAATGGCATCAATATTTATATATCGTACCCTCTGGTGTCCTATCCAGTCAATTATGTACAGCTTTCAATGTGATCGTACTGGATCTAGTTGTTGCGGATAGTTTTAAAACTCACCAAGATTCCCTTGACAGCACCTTCCACTATCTAGGACAAGGGCAGCAGATACCTGGGAGCACCTCCAACTTAAGTTCTAAGCCACACATATCCTGTTCTGGAACTATATCACAATATCCTGGATCCCCTCCACTCCCACTTTAACTGCAGGTGTTCCTATACCTCAAGGACTTCAGCAATTCAAGATGACAGCTCATCACCAGCTTCTCAAGGGCCATTCGGATAGACCAATATATGCTGGGACAGGAAGGCACCCAGCACTTGCTGAGTTAACTGAACCAAGGAAATACAAGTCTGATCCCATAAATATACAAGACCAGGGAGTGGAGGTGTTTTTTTTTAAAAAGATTAAACGATTCAATCAGAAGGTATTTTCTCTGTTGGGGAGACCAGACCAAGTGGTCATGACCTTAAAAATCAAGTTAATCTTCCAGGAGGGTGATGTCATAAAGCATATATTCAATAAAGGCAGAGAAAATCTGTAATTCTCTTCCCTTTAAAAACTGATGATGATTGGTCAGTTGAAAATTTTAACACTGATTGATGGGCTTTTTTTTAAAAATGCAATCATATTAAGCAATAGGCACCAAGACAAATCAGCCATTATCTAATTGGAAAGGTTGCACAGGCTTGAAGGGCTGATTGGCTTTCTCCTGCCCGCAAGTTTCTTTAGCAGACTGGGGTCTCCAACTGGTCCTACAGACTTCATGGAAGAAAGAGAAATTTATTAGGGCCATGGATATAGATAGTCACTATTTAACCCCAAAAGGGAATTCAGGAGAATCTCTCTTTATCCAGTGACTCATTAGTGAGGAATTTGTTGCCACATGGTGTAGTTATGGTAAATAGTATCCATACGTTTAAAGGAAAGCTGGATACATTGGAGAGAAAAAGGGATAGAATGATTATGAAATCGTGAAGATGTAAGTAATGTAAACACCTACACTGAGTGGATGGGACAAGGGGATTTTGCATTCTCTATTCTGTGTAATATTAAGGGAGCATTGCCAGAGATATAACCCTTCTCTCTACTCGCCCTTCCCTAACTCGTACAAAACCCACATTCTCAGGTGAACCAACCACCATTTCAGGAACCCCGAATAGAGGGCTGGGAAACTGCCCACACAGACCTGAAAACCAGGGTCAGTGTATTTTGTGTGGATAGCCCACATTCTGGAGGGGATCAGCAGTAAAGTGCATACCTAGTGAGGGCAGCAGTAACAGTGTGATGCGCTTTGCAGAATAAAACAGACCTTCACACGTCCTATTTCCTACTTTCTTGCAAAGCATGGACTGAGCAGCAGGGGGCTCTCAGGGACCGGACCAGCTGATAGATTCCCTAATCCTCACTTCAGGAGTTGATCTGAACTCCTAAAAATTAAAAAGATTTCTCACTCACCTCAGCTAATGTTACTGAAAATATAAAATATTGGAGGGGAGGAGTGTTTGTGTCAGGTACACTAGTAAAGCTAAATTTCTCCACACTGGTTCCACCGTCCCCACAACTCTAACTCAACAGGAAACCATTCCCTCTTGGCTCACATGGACCAGAGTTATAAACTGGTAATCGGTTCTGCTATAACACACGTTTCTTCAACGCGAATTGGCTACAATGTGATTGAAGAATTTAGACCATTACTTGTAGACCACAAACTTTCCTTATCTGTATTGGCTATAACACTATTCTGGTCCTACTGTTTTAAATGGGGCGGCTATTATGCGATTTTCTTATAACATGGGATTGCACGGGAATGGAACTATCGTGTTGTATGAGAACAGTGTATTTATAGCCAGGATGGCCAATGCTGACCAACATCTAAGGCCTTTAGACACCCACTTTTCAGTATACACTGGATAAGGAAGGGTTTGGGTTCATTTGTAATGCCAAACAACACTGAAGGTCCCCTACTTGCTCAAACATTGAAGGGGTGGATATGGAAAACAGGCTTCCTCTCATGGGAGAACCTCGCGCTAGTTTAAATGTAAGAGATTGCCCATTTCAGACAGAGGAGGGAAAAAAAACATTCTCTCGGCATCTTTGGAATGTCCTGCCTCAAAAGGCAAAGGTAGACTGATTGTCGATGACTGAAGGGATGAAAGATTATCAGCAATATGCAGGAACATAGAGTTGAGGTAAAATCAGATCAACCATGACTTTAATCGAAGGGCTGAGTGGCCTACTCTTGTTCGTTGTTCATAAATCATTGAAGTGGACAGCTGTAAACCTAGCAAGATACAAACAAACAAATGCTTCAGCAGGTTCAGGTGTTGAGGCAGGAGAAGGTGACAGGATCACACTAAGATCTGCTGATGAATACCAAACTCTAATACTCCTAAGCTTTTAATTATATTCTGTGTGCTTTCCGAGCACAGCTTGATCGACTCAAAGGGAGAGAGAATCAGCAGTAATGGAATGTGCGCGTGCGCGCACACGTACACCTATATCACATACCCAGGCAAACTTTAAACCCTGAGGAACCCTGGCACAGTGGTCATCTTACTGGGCTACTTACAATCTTGGACCAATGATCTAGAAACAGGAATTCAAATGGTACTTGGCAGAATTTCAATACAATTAATTAACAAACCTGGAATAAATGCTAGTCTTGTTAATTATGATTATTAAATGACTGGATTTTGAAAACCGGTGAATGTTCTGACATCTTTCCCTGATCTGACCTACATCCAACTATACACACAAAGCAGTGTGGTCTACCCTGAACTGGCCTGGCCATTAAGTCAAATCATTAGGGAAAGTAGCAGTGGGTGTATCTACACCACATGGACTGGAGTGGTTTGGGAAGGTCATCACTGTCTTTTCAAGCATAATTAGGGATGGGTAATAAATACTGCCTCAGTTGGCAACCCATGAATGATTATAAAAATAATTCCCGACATACTGAGATAGCAAACCCTCAGCACTGAATTCCCCAACAGCATGTGAGGGATAGCAAGAGATTCCTAACAGCTGCTCCAGGCGGACTGGATCCAGTTTGATGCTGTGTGTAAAGTGGTGATAGTGAAGTGTTGAGACACAGTCGACAGCGTCTACAGTTGAGCTGTAATTGGAATCGTGCTCTCACACCTGCTCAATCTCTGCCATCAATAATTCATCTACAACTCTGTTCACATGAATAATGCAAAGTGCTGCAGGTTGGACCCCATTGTCCGAACCATTCCCCAAGTGTTAAACTACGACCATCAGCGTTCTATTTGCCACTTCTTTCCTGCATCAAATGTGCGCCGTCTCACAGGATTCACAAGGCTTGAAGTTTATTGACTCCCAAGGTCACACGGTCTGATCAATCTGCTGAGGCTATGCTCCTATCATTTCATTTGCTTTTCCATATAATTCCTGTAACACGACAATTTGGTCTGTTCACCATGACTGCAGCACAAAACCTGCGGAGGTTTCACTAACTACACCAAGTGGACGACAGCAGTTCACCATCACCTTCTCCAGATCAACTGGGGATGAGCAACAGTGATGGCCCAGCCAGTGACACCCACTTTCCATCAACAAATTAAAATAACTCTGCTTTGGTATAGGAATTTTAATGTTCAATTCCTGATATGGGATCTCAGGAAGAATAAAAAGAAGCTTGGAAGTGGATAGTCACTGCACATTCACCACAATGATGCTGAGTTACATTGAGAGATCAGATCACACAGACTCGATTTGCATTCCTACAAGTTCAGAAGATTGATCTAATTGAAGTGTTTAAAGAGATTTTTTTAAAAAATTTCATTCATTCTCAGGGTGTGGTAAGGCTAAGCAGTTATCGCTCATCCCCAATTGCTCTCGAAAGGATGGCACAGAGCCATCTCCTTAAACCACTGTGGTCCTTTGTTGCCCTGAGGTGCAATAAACAGTCTGGCTTGCAAGGTCATTTCAAGTGGAGGTTACGAGGCAACCACATTGCTGTGGGTTTGGCCAGACAAGGGTAAAGATGCAAGCAAAGTTGATGGGTTTTCTACAGTAATTCAGTAGTTACATGGCAACCAGGAAGCAAATTTTAACTCTCTAGCTAGCAGGGTGGGATTGAAGCTCATATCTCAATCATCAGACCAGGCCCCTCGGGTTTACTAGTCCAGTAACAGAATCATTACGCTGCCATGTTATGTATCAGCTGTTGATAGAATTTAACAATTTCCTCGAATAAGGAAATCCAGAACAAAGAGACATTAGAAATTTGCCTTTTGGGGTGATATCACAAAGCACTTCATAAAGACTTATGGAAATCTGAATACCTCTCTTTCCCCAAAGGGCTGCAGATGCTGATGGACAAATGGAGATTTTTGCGATGGAGATCAATGGAACTTATATTACACAAGGAGGATCAAGGAATATGGAGCAATTCCAACAGCAGCAAAATGGAATAGCAGCAGGCTCTTGGGGCTGAACGGTCTACTCCTGTTTCTGGCGGTGTCAATGAGAATAATGGTACCATGTAACTCTTCTCAATGGCTGGTCAGTTGGCCCATCCACACAATGCACACGTCAGCAGCAGAGATCAGTATCTCTAAGACTCACCTCTACCAACACTAATCTGATAATTGCTTGTTTAAATGGGTCACTTCAAGACCTCATTATCCACTAATAAACTCTGTAAACCTTTAAACCATCCTAAAACTGTCCCTCTACAATCAGAGGTGAACAATTTTGAACCACACTCGCACACTGCAAACTGCAGGTACATAGTCTCTTGAAGATCAGTCTACAAACACCAAAATAAATGTGCCAGTTCTACTAGAAACCTTGGAGCTTGTTTTTGTTCTTGGTTCTCAGGAGAATGTTTTATTTTTAAATTCAGTCAGAGATTGAGTGCGGCACCGGCAAGGACACTTTTATTGCTTTTCCTTGTTACCCTTTGTTGTGGTGGGTCTTCATTAACCACTGACCAGCCATCTTGATACCTAGCCTTCTAGGCTGCTCTAACACAGTTTCTGCCTATATAATGACCTGGTGCATCGTTGGGTTTTAAAGCCAAACTGACCATTTTAAGGTCACTTTTACTAATACTAATTCTTCAGTATTCCCCAAAACACCATAAGAACTGTGAATTCTAGAAATTAGAAACAAAAGCAGAAATTGATGGAAAAACACATCAATTCTGTGAATTTCTAATTCTGCTTTGACTCCATGTTGCCAGAGTTGTTCAGTTTTTCCAGTAAGTTCTGCTTTTGTTTCTTTTTTTTCCCCCCGTTTGTTTTAAACAAAGAACTGAATTTAAATTCTCTGCACACATGTACTGTCCATGGGGGTGTGAAATGACCAGAATGACCCATTGGTCCAGCTACTACAACCATTCCTCCTCCCTCTCCTCAGCCCCCCATCTGTAACATTGCAAAGTCTGTGTGCAGACATCAGGTGAACAGAAAACAATTTGTACGAAGAATTTAAGATAGCTGGCAAAACACTCAGAAAATGGGAAGATGAGAATTTATTTTATGCACCAAGGAGCATTGGTCTAGAATTCATTGTCTTAAAAGGGTGATGGAAGCAGATTCAATATTAACTTCCAAATGGGAATTCGATTCTAGATGTGGAAAATGAAAACCAGGAGGGACTTGTTAAAAGTAAACTTAATTTTTTGATGAGGTAATAGAGAGGGCTGAAGCAGCTAATGTGGTTGATGTACATGGATTTACAAAAAGGTATAGAATAAAGTACCTGAGGAAGGGCCTGTGCCCGAAACGTCGAATCTCCTGTTCCCTGGATGCTGCCTGACCTGCTGTGCTGTTCCAGCAATAAAGTTTCAACTAGAATAAAGTACCATCTTATAGATGGTGTTAGGCCGAGCTGGAGGCCATGGAATAAAAACCACAGCTCCAGCATGGTTGTAAAACTGTGCATCTCTTGCCACTGAGATCGCGTGCAACAAGAGCCAGAAGCTGGTGCTGACTGAACCACATGAACACGGACAGTGCCACTGATACTTGCCATATACTCTTCACTCACTGCTCCCCTCAGCATTCTGTTTGCTGCTGCCCCTTTCTCCTTGTATTTGGCACTTTGCTCACTGTCCACATTGCTACTTCCCCAGTCACACTGCTCCTGAGCACTCACCACTTCTCCTGCACTTGGCCACCTTGCTCCATCGCTCTTGGGGATAGTAAACAGTAAAGCAGCACAAAGAAACTGCAGAAAGGCATTTGGGCGGACAGGTGTTTGTAGTGGGGCAGTGAGCAAATTGTGATCCCAGGATTTGAATTCAATTAAAACTTTTACAAAAGACTTATTTCGCTGCTTCTATTCTTTGACGTAAGGACTTCCCTGCTGCATTGTTGGCAGTGACATCATAAGAACTGCAAGTACATGGGCGGTGAATGCAGCTTCCGTAGTTTCAGTAGCAACAATTACAGTCTGGTGAGGTTACACAGGAATCAGGATGAAGATCCCTGCTCTGCCTAATGATCCAGAGACCTTGGTATAAAGGACACAATTTTAAAATCTGCAGGTTACACAAAATCTGGAAATATTGTGAACTTTAATGAGATTAGTGAAGATATTTGAAAGGGACAGGAAAGATTCACAAGGTTCCAGGATGAGGAAATTCATTCATGAACAAAGAGTGGAGAAGTTGGGTCTGTTCTCCTTGAAGAAATTATGCAAAGCAAGTTTGATAGAGACTTTCAAAATAACAAGGTGTCTGGTCAGAGTGATGGAAAATGTTCACAATGGTGGAAGCACTGTCAACAAGGAAGAATTGAGTCAAGGTGACTATTGTTCAGGAAGTGCCAGAGCCCATTATTAAGGAAGGAAGAGCAAGACATTTAGAAAAACTTGATGCAATTTGAGTCTACATGGTTTTGTGAAAGGGAAATCGTTTGACAAATTTACTAGAGCTCTTTCAGGATATAACAAGGAGAGCTGATAAAGGGGATCTGGTAGATGCAGTGCATTTGTAATTTCAGAAGGCATTCGATAAGGTGCCACATAAATGGTTAACGTATACATTAGGAGCTCACAGTATTGAGGGCAATGTATTAGCGGGAATTAAGGATTAGTTAACACACAAAATGGACAATTGAGATTGATGGGTCTTTTTCAACTTGGAACAATGCAACTAGTAGAGTGCCATTGGATCAGTCCTAGGTACTCTAGTGATTACTGTCCTTACTAATTTCTTGGAGGAGGTTCAGGGAGTATAAAGTATTCATATTTGCTGATGATACAAAAATAGGTGGGAGGAGATGCTGTGACAAACATAAATGGAATCTGCAGGGAATGACTGGGCACAAACCTAGCAGAGTTTAATGTAGGAAAGTGTATGAGGTCATACACTTTACTAGGAAGAATTAAAGGTAGACTTATTTAAGTAAAGAGAGAGAGAGAGAGAGAAAGACAGTGTAGCACAAAGAGATCTGGGTGTTCTTTGTAGAAAACACAAGTTAGCATGCAGGGATAGCAAGTAATTAAAAAACCAAATGAAATTTTGGCCTTTACTGCTATGGGTTTGGACTTTAAAAACAGGGAGGTCTTATTACAACTCTCCCGTGTGTTGGTGGGGCCAGACATATATTACTGTGCACAGCTTTAGACCCTGTATTTTTGGGAGGGAAAAAGCAGCTCAGTGGTTAGCACTGCTGTTTCACAGCACCAGGGACCCAGGTTCAATTCCAATCTCGGGCAACTGTATGAAGTTTGCACATTCTCCCAGTGTCTGCATGGGTTTCCTCCAGGTGCTCCAGTTTCCTCACACAGTCCAAAGATGTGCAGGTTAGGTGGATTGGCAATGGGAAATTATCTATTGTGTCCAGGGACACAATAGGTTAGATGGATTAGCCATGGGAAATGCAGGGTTACAGGGATAAGGTAGGGGATGGGTTTGGGTCAGGTGCTCTTCAGAGCATCAGTGTGAATTCAATGGACTGAATGGCTTGCTTCCACACAGCAGGGATTCTATGACATATATTGGCATTGGAAGTTGTTCAAAAGAGATTAACTAAATTGTTGTCGAGAATGAAGGGGTTGACTTATCAAGAATAGTTGAATAGTTTAGGCTTTTATTCATTCCAGTTTAGAAGATTGAGGACTGATATTACTGAAGAAGGACTTATGCCCGAAATGTCGATTCTCCTGCTCCTTGGATACTGCTGCGCTTTTCCAGCAACACATTTTTCAGCTCTGATCTCCAGTATCTGCAGTCCTCACTTTCTCCTGACTGATATTACGGACCCATACAAAATTCTGAGGTGCTTGACAGAGTAGATGTTGAGATCTTTTCACTAGTAGGGGAATCTCAGACCGGGGGACACAGTTGAAGAATAAGGGGACACTCATGCAAAATGGACGTGTGAAGGAGTTTTAATGCCAAGGGGGTAGATGTGTCTGCAATTCTCTACCCTGAAGAGTTGTGAAAGCTAGATCACTTAAGTATTTAAAAAGGAGATGGATAGATTTTTGAAAAGAAAAGGGAATCGAGGGTTAGGAATAAAGGATGCAGCCTGAACTGCTGTGCTCTTCCAGCACCACTAATCCAGAATCTGGTTTCCAGCATCTGCCGTCATTGTTTTTACCTGGATCAACCATGATCTTGTTGAATGGCAGAACAGATTTGAGGAGTCAAGTGGCCTAATTTCTGCTTCAATTTCTAATCTAACACAGTGAAGCAACATTTAAGTTTATGGAGCAAATGGTTAGGAATCTGGAGTACACTCTCAGGTAAAGAAAAGCTCAGACCTGAACAATTATTTGAAATAAAATTGCAGGGCTGCTGGGAGGGTTTGGGATGGTTGATCTACAGCTACAGCTACAATGGGCCAAATTGCCACCTTATGTGCAAACATGCTGAATCTATGGGAACTAACTGAATAGCTCTCTCAAAGAGCTGGCACCGGTACATTTGCCCAAATGTGAAGAAAGGTCCCTTGATCAAGGAACAAGAGGACACCTGTAAATTGCTATCAGCTTCAAATGAGAAGCAATAGTAACATCTCAAACTGTGGAAATGGGAACATGCAGCTTTGAACACTCTGAAATTACAGACTTGGAGTTCTCACAAGTAATTCTTTGTCGTGAAATAATTAAAAGGAGTGGGAAACTAAAGAGAACACTGCCCTTCATAAGAACAGATAGCAAATTTAAATAGATGACCTGCCTCAACAGCCTGCCAGCCAGTACAAACCTGGAACAGCGTGTGGTGCAGGACAAAGCTTACAGTTCAGTCACACCCCACATCCTGCTGAGCTGCACACAGACAAAACTAAGTGGCTTGCTGATCTTTTCCTTTGGTGTTAAAATCTTAATCATTACATTACTGAGAACGTGCCAACAGAAAGTACCATCCAAACAGGAAAACATGCAGCAAACACTAAGCTCTGCCAGATACAGGAAAAGGACTTGTGTACAGACATCAATAGATAATCTTTTCACTTATTCTTTCATGGGATGTGAGCATCACTGACAAGGACAATATTTGTTACCCATCCCTAAATTTCCATTGATCATTACTACGGGTCTGAAATCACGTGTAGGCCAGATGGTTTTTTGTTTATAACAATCAATGATAGTTTCATGATCACAATTATTGAGATTAGCTTTAAATATCTTTTTAATTCATTTGCATTTGAATTCCACCAGCTGCCATGGCTGACATTTGAACCCATGCCCTTCAAAGCATAAGCCTGGGTACCTGGATTAAAAGTCCACTGATGTTACCTCTACACCTCAAGAAAAAATAACTGGGAAAGAGTAAGATGCAATGTGAAGGGGGGATTTGGCGGGATAGAGACAGATAGTTGCTTCAGACAAAGATAAGTAAGAAGCAGAAGAGGGGAACAATGTTGGAAAGTGGAACAGTCAAGAGGATGGGGATGGGAGGGAGGAATGGAAAAGGGGAAAGCCAGGGTGAGAAGGGCAAAGGGGGGATTGGGAAGGCCTGCCACTGAGCCAGGACACTTACTTTATGGCTTCTATTTCTTCAAACATTGGAACAATGGTGCTATTTGCCCTCTAATGTTTTTTTTCAATAGGCATTCCCAAGGTATGATCCTTAAGCCAGACGTGTGGGCCTTTCCTACAGCAACAGTTATGAGGCAGAGAGCAGGAGCCAACACTGTCTGAATTTCCTTACCTGCCCAGGGGCACTAGGGAAAGTCAGCCATTGCCAACTCCTCACACTAGTTCTGGTGAACTTATCTCACTCAGCAGTTATCAAAATGGGGCCCTTCTTGACCTGAGATCAATCACCCACTACGACAATAGCAGCTTAAACCATTTGGAATAGTCTCAAAAACTGTGTCAGAAAACAGTGGGTTCAAGTTCCAATCGTGATTTATCTACATAATCTAGGCAGACCCATCAGTTCAAATGGCTGTTGAAAAGCTGATTTATTATTGTCACATGTACCGAGATACAGTGAAAAGTATAGTTTTGCGTGCTATCCAGACAAATCATACCTAAGTACATCAGGGTAATAGAACAGAATGCAAAATATAGTGTTGCAGCTCGAGAAAGATGAACTCTAATACATGAGAGTTCATAAGTCTGATAACAGCAGGGAAGAAGCTGTTCTTAAATCTGTTGATAAATGTCTTTAAACTTTGCATCTTCCGCCTAATTGAAGTGGGTGGGAGAGGTCTTTGATTATGTTGGCTGCTTTCTCGAGGCAGCAGGAAGGGTAGACAGAGTCAATGGAAGAAAGGACTGGGATGCATTCACAACTCTAATTTCTTGTGGTCTTGGGAACAGCAGTTGCCATACAAAACTGTGGTGCATCTGCATAAGATGCTTTCTGGGGGGCATCTATCAAAAGTGGTTAGTGTCAGAGTCGTGGAGATGTACAGCACGGAAACAACTTGTCCATGCTAACAAGATATCCCACCCCAATCTCGTCCCACCTGCCAGCACCCGTGCATCATTGTGGACATGCCAAATTTCCATAGCCTTCTGAGGAAGTAGAAGCTTTGGTGTGCTTTCGTGACTGCAGGGTCAAAGTGAATAGACCAGAACAGATGGTTGGTGACATTTACTCCTAGAAATTTGAAGCTCTCTACCACCTCCACGTCAGCACCACTGATACAGACAGGTTGGCTCTCGCTTCATAGGGAATGGCCTGTCAAGTCCCAGTATCAGTAGTTGTAATTCAACAACTATCCACAAGCCACAAAACACTTGTGGTCGGATTTTGTTCTACTAAGGCTGATAGCTTGAAACTTGCTGACTTGCTGGACCTACCTCAGTAAAAACAAAATGCACCAAATAGTGAGAATTTGTTTTGCACTGGAATTGGAGAGATAGGTATGGTATGGATTTGGACCCACCAATTCAGAGTCTCAGTATAAGCAGTCACTGGGGCATTTGAATGTCAAGGAAGGCTGTCTGGAAGGTCTGCCTCAATTCCTTGGGAGATTTAGAAGTTGCTAGGCCATTAAGCCTCATGTCCCCTCATTCACTCACATGGTCCCTCATATCCAATTACCCAGCATCCAACATGAGTAAACCTCAGCATCCAAGGTGCAATGGAAAGTAAACAAACTTCTAACAGTCTTATATAAGCTCTCATGCCCTGCACACTTGATTGTGAAAAGATCTTTCACTCATAAACCCAATCAAAGATTTTAAATCTCAGTGGCTAATCTTGGATATGAATAAACTTCAATTCAGACGCTGCAAATATAGCTAATCCTTTAATAGTCTCTTTAAACTGTCAATCAAAATGAATTCCTGCTGACATAATTTAAATTCAGCCAAACCCTCAAAGACATAACAACAGCCCTTAGACAAATGTCAACAAATAAGTCTATTTAAATTGCATGACCAAATTTATTTTATTAACCTGCTCCAGATGGCCTAATGATTAAAACAGTTCAGCAGAAGATTTTAATTATAAACATTCAGTGACAAGTCAACCTTTTTTTAAAAAAATAGTTTAAGGAACAAAAGAATTTTTAAAAAAATCTTCCAATATGGCAGCGATACACACCAAGAAAAATTGCACCTACTCAATCCACAGGTTAAGGCTCTTGGAACCGCCAAAAGGGGGTCTGTTTGAATTCAGGACTAAATTCAAATTATCTCGAGTGTGTGGAATTCCCTTCCCCACCCTCCCCTATTCTCTGCCGGCAAATATTGGATCTGGCAGAAATGGAAGTCAGCTCTTCCATACCTAAGTCTCACCCACCATTTTACACATCCTCAGACGCTTCCCTGCACCACAAAAACTGGTCGCTGGTGAAAGGCACTATTTAAATGAATGCTTGTTCCTGTTTACTTACCAGTGGGAAGGTGGTTTATGGAGAGAACTTTCACAATCCATAACTTTGACTCAAAGTTCTATGAGAATCAGTTTTCTTTCTGCTGGAAAGCAATTTACAACTGGAACATTTTCTTTTGTTGTATGTAAATACTTGCCTTTTAGCAACCTGTGTGTCTGTCTCAGAGTCTGTCTCTTTCTGCTTGTGTGTCTGAGAGTCTGTCCTGCCACATTAACCTGATAATTGCAAAGTCCAGCTTGCACAAGGAAGCCTGGCCTGCTTGCCTGCTGTTAATATATTGTGATGACGGACAGCTCCAGTCACGTTGCCATGGCTACACGCCTCATTCCCAAATTACTGCGACAGATGTGGCAATGCTGGATGGAGTTTAATCTGTGTATTCAGGGGCTAGGGTTGAGTCATTAAGGGAGGTCAGGGGTCAAAGAGGCCAGACTTCAAACAGAGGGTGCCCACAGCCTGATCAATTAATGACAATTTTTTTAGGCTGTCTTTACTTAAGCCTTTTATCATTAAAAAGAAAAATAATCTTTTAATGTGAAAACTGGATACACTTATTTCAAAGTTTGATCTAAGAATGCCGGTATGATTGCATTTAATACTGTTCCCTAATGAGCGTGGTTGCTAGGCTACTGCACTTTTTAAAAAGGCTGGAGTCACCTACAGACCAGACCAGAGCTTCTCTAAAGGACAGCAGTAAACCGGTCAGGAGCTCTAGCACAATATACAAAGCTACTTTGGACCATTTTAGCATCCTTACAGCTGAAATACTAAACTCCAGAATTTGGACCATTTTGACATTGGATCTTTATATTAATTGTCACCCAACCTTGCCCAACCCCAACATTATTACCCCATCTCTCTCCAACATGCCACTATGATAAGTAGGCACCAGCCAGCAGTGGCTAACGAGTCATTCCCTGGCATGCTGAGGAGAGCTTTAATGAGCTGAGTAGACTGATGGTCCCCCTTATCAAGGATTGTTACTGTTCCACTTATAAAGACCCCACCACACACACCAAACCTTCCCCACCCTGATGCCTTGCTGCAAACTAAATATCAGAACTTTCTCTCCCCAGCAACTAAGACCCTTTCTGCCCAACATGCACAGTAAACATTTGCATCCAATTTCCCCATCTCCTGAGCTAGCTATCCACCTCTCACTTAACAGTCTGTGACAACACATAACAGCTGTCATTCAATGTAGATTTGATTCAAATACACTTCATATCGAATTACATGGTTTTTAGAGAACAGAACTATGCCTTTCAGTGTTTATGCTCAACCACAGCCTCTTCCAACCCTTTTTGAGCAAGGAAATAATTACAATCTTTTTCAACCCGCCCCCCTACAAAAATCAATTGCCTTCCCCCAACACCATTAGACCCCGAAGGCATCTGGGCAAACATTCACAGTGGCCAAGGAAGAACCACTTTCAAAATTTCTAAACTGGACTATACCAAAAGGTGTACAGCACATCAGTTTAAACCGAGCACTCGACATACTGAGAAAATAGTGGAGAAGCTCCAAACTGCGATGTTCGCCATGCCGAGTAAAGCATTCCCTGGACAATGGGCTGGTGTCAGCAAGTTTGACCTACGTTTACCCAGCCTGGATTTACTCTGAAGCCACTGGCTGTCACAAGCAATTCATCAGTCTCCGCAGAGCAAGGAAGCTTTATGTTTTTAGAGCCAACTGACTGTCTCTCTAATTAGGCAAACCAGTACCTCTGCTCTGCAGCCTCAGGAGCTTATATAGATCCAGTCAGTGTAGGTCACCCACCATACACCCCTGAAGGCTCTCTGCAAGCAGAATGTTACTCATAGCAGAGTTGGCAAGGAAAGGACTTTTAATTCATTTTGGTTTTAAAGTTGTAATAAACTGATAGATGTGGCTTGTTGCCCCTCAAAGTTTACCGGTATGATGGGTGATCAAATTTAGATGTTTAAAACAATGACAGGAATTTGTGGGAATCCAAAACCTGAGGAGTAATCTTTTACA
This sequence comes from Chiloscyllium plagiosum, assembly GCF_037043375.1. Lineage (NCBI taxonomy): Eukaryota > Metazoa > Chordata > Chondrichthyes > Orectolobiformes > Hemiscylliidae > Chiloscyllium > Chiloscyllium plagiosum. The sequence continues at coordinate 48,160,312 of NW_028270162.1, read as the reverse complement.
GCTGGAGCTGGGCCATTCAGTAGGACCGAATGAAGCCCTGTCTCAGTGCAGATGATCGGAGTCCACTGGAGCCTTGAAGATCGAGATTTGTAAACCTTTTGTCAGCTACGCAGAGCAACAACATTTCAATGTGGTGAATATTGTCAGTTTTGGCTAAATCCTGATACACAAGATTGTCCCAGTTCAAAGTGATTTGTAACCCTTTCTTCACTTCAGTAGAACCAAGTAGCCAATGAATCAGGCTATTTATGCAAATACCTGCCAATGGTATGCATTCTACTGTTAATTCATATTTAAATACATATCAAAGACCTACTGAACACAACACTTCATCTAAGAAGTAATCGAGACCCCCAGAATGAATGCTCAGCATACTATTAATATTTCCCTTTCATTGTATTGGTAAGACAGACAGTTATGACTACCTATCAAGATTGTACTATGTTCTTCCCACCTCCTCCCCAATCATGCCTTTATGGTGGGCTTTTTACCCGCCATACCCCCAACCCTCCCCCACACTCCAATCTGTACAATGCCCACAATGTACCACATCGCCCACCCCCACCAAGTCCATACGTCATTCTCCCTGTCCTCCACATTATTTCATGGGCTTTTTCTCATTCTCTTTAAGGCCATATGCTGTGCTCTTTCTCCTACCCCATCAGTCTATATGGCTGCAAATCTGCTCCATTTGACATTCTCCGCACCTCTCTCCTTATTTTCAGTCTGTGCAACATTCTCTCTCCCCATCACTCCAAGTACATACAGTGCTCTCCCTATCTCTTTCCCCTTCAATCAGTACATCATTCTCTCTGTCTTCCCTCAGTCATTTAGCACTCTTTTCCTCTTCCCCTCCAGTCTTAAACATTTCTCTCCCTCTTCTCTCAGTCTGTACAGCATGATTTCTCTGCATGATTTGCCTAACAGTCAACCTTTTCACTATCATTCTGCCAGAATCTTTGATCTGAGGGACTGTCCTTGATAACATTACACTAGTATCATATACACCTCAGAGACAAACAAATAAAACAGTAAGACATTCAGAAAGTCATATCGAGAACCTAGTATGTAACAGTTGGAGACTGGAGAGAGAATAGGAATAGTTAGAGTGAGAGTTTGGGAGAAATCAGATGAAAGGTGAGTGACAGGGGAAAGACTAGAGAAGATCAAAAACTAAACAACCAGAAAACCAGAGATTGTTCCTGTGTGAAAGTGAGCAAGTGAGTGAGTGAAAGGAACAAGGAGAATGGTTAGGGCAGGGAAGTGCTGAGAGATTGGGTTGGGTAAAGGTTTACAAGACACAAATAAACCCACAGAACCTCAGAGGCACAGAGCTGTAACACAGGACAACTCAAGTCATTCAGTGTCAGTAGCAGCAAAGGATTACATTAATGCTGGGATCAAGGCTGCTGAAACCTGGGATGAATACTGAAAACAATCAGCAAACAGGTTAGGGGCTCACATGACAGCATTCATTTGGGGCTTTTTTTTATCTCAGGCTTCTCTTAGAACACAACGCCTTCAGCCTGACAATCTGCTCTTTGTTTGGGCCTTGTAATCCATCCAGCTGTTTAGAAAGCTAGCTTTTCTCCCCCTTTCATTCCCAGACATCATGTCCCATCCAATTATTCCCAGCTCCCTTTCAAAAATTACATTAAGTTCTGCCAGGAAGCATTTTAATAACCTCCTTCTCCTAACTGTAACAGAACATGTCCACGGTTTCCAAAACACCAAGTAAATTACTGACTGTGAGCGACACACTCACAGGTGGTTGAGTGAGTTGTACTCTCAATTCAGAAACGGAAGATTGCGGGTTCAAGTCCCACTCAGAGCTTTGAGTACTTAATCCTGGCAGACACGTTAATGCAGCACCAGGAACGTGTTATTAAATGTATTTTTGATAGGACGTTAAATTTCAGAAGAAAATACAAGATCCCATTTGATTACTGGGAGAGCAGATCTCCTTGTCCTGACCAATACACATATCGTAATTCATGTAGGTTGAACTAAGTATATTGTCTGGCCATTATCACATTGTTATTTGAGAGAACTTAATACGTTTACAATCAGTTTCCTTCATTACAATGATACAAGAACATGAGAATAGGCAGGAATTGGATAGAAGGGTCATCGAGCTTGCTCTGCCATTCAATAAAATTATAGTTGATCGGAACAAGACCTAACTAAATTCTTCCAGTCGGTCTGCCCACTTAAGCAATGACTCCCTTCCAGATTAAATACCTATCTCAGCCTTGATTCTATTCAATGACCCAGTCTCTATTGCTCTCTGGGGAAGAGAATTCCAAAAAAAAAACAAATGGCCCTCACAGAATCCTCCTCATCTTTGAATGCAATGAGTGACCTCTTATTTTGAAACTGAGCCCCCCTACTTCTCGCTTCTACCAACCTTCCCCCAATATTATAGTAGCTGATAAAATGCTCAGCACCCCTTTCCAATGAACCTCAAAGTGGGCAAGGTACCCCAATGAAGAACAACTGGTGACATTATTAGTTAACTAATATCAGGCTCAACAGTGAATTAGTTATTAGCTGGTGAATGGACAATTCCCATCTGCACAAGCCTAATCAAACAAACATTTGCTTCCTGTAAGCACTGTTCAGTTCCAGATTCAATTCAACTTCCTTGTGCAGTTGCCAATTAGTCCCAAATTCACGTCATGTCTTTTGGAGCTTTTGAATCCTGCCCTTACATCCAGTCAAATTAGCCTCTTGCAGTATTTACTTCCACCTACATTAAGATTCCAGTAACAATCACTGGCAGCAGAGGAGAAATTAAGTCATTCAACAGACAGTCTTCTCCCACCAATTCTGGACTTGTGCTGAGTTAAATGGTTTCTGTTGAACAGTAGATGGGATCCTAAAGCTGGGTTCAGCATCACTGGGCAAACAAAAGGAGAGAGGGAGTGTACTTGTTCAGATGTGGTGAATAAAGTTCAGCTCAGGGAAGTTTTGGAAAGACAGGATTTGAATAGGAATAGTCAGCATGGCTTTGTGCATGGGAGATAATTACTCACAAATTTTGTTAAGAGTTTCCTGATGAAGTGACCAGCAAGGTTGATACAGGCAGGGCGGTGTACGTAGTTGAAAGATATGGCGCTGGAAAAGCACAGCAGGTGGACATAGTCGATATGGATTTCCGTAAGATCTTTGATAAGGTTCCACATGGTAGGCTGCTCTGGAAGGTTAGATCGCATGGAATCTAGGGGGAACTAGCAAACTGGTTACACACTTGGCTTGATGGTAGGAAACAGAGGGTAATCGTGGAAGGATGCTTATTGGACTGGAGGCCTGTGACTAGTGAAGTGTCTCAGGGTTGGTACTGGGTCCATTACTGTTTGTTATCTGTATCAATGATTTGGATGGGAATGTACAAGGCATGATTAGTAAGTTTGCAGATGACACTAAAACCGGAGATATCATGGACAGTGAAGAAGGTTATCAGAAACTGCAACAGGACTTCGATCAGCTGGGGAAGTGGGCCAAGATATGGCAAAGGGAGTTTAAGATAGATAAGTATGAGGTCTTGCATTTTGAAAAGTAAAATCAAGGCAGAAGTTTCTTGATGAATGGTAGGGCCTTAAGGAGTATAGAGGAACAGAGGGACCTTGGAGGTCAAGTGCACTCCAAGTGGAGTCACAGATAGACAAGGCAGTGAAGGAGGCTCTTGGCACACCGGCCTTCATCAGTCAGGGCACTGAGCATAGACGTTGGGAAGTTATGTTGCAGCTGTACAGGATGTTGGTGAGGCCACAATTGGAGTATTGTGTTCGGTTCTGGTCACTTTGTTATAGGAAGGATATTATTAAACTGGAAGGAGTGCAGAAGAAATTTGTAAAGGTGTTGACAGGACTCAATGAGCTGAGTTATAGGGAGAGGTTGGACAAGCTAGGACTTCTTTCTTTAGATCGCAGAAGATGGGGGTGTGGGGGGAGGAGGGAAATGTCTGACAGAAATGTATAAGATCATGATAGACATGGAGAGGGTGAATGCACTCACTCTTTTTCCCAGGGTTGGGGAAATTGAGGTCTTGAGGACATCTGTTTAAGGTTAGAGGGGAAAGAATAAAAGGGAACCTGAGGGACAACTCTTTTTTTTTTTTACACAGAGGGTGGTATGTATATGGAATGAGCTGCCAGCGGAAATGGGTTGAGGTGGGTACATTAACAACATTTAAGGGCATTTGGATAAATACATGGATAGGAAAGGTTTAGAAGGATATGGGCCAAGTGCAGGGAAATGGGGTTAGCGTTGACGGGCATTTTGGTCAGCATGGACCAGTTTGGGCCAAAGTGCCCGTCTCCATGCTGTAGGACTCAATGACTGAGGATTCTTGTTCCCAATATTATTTATTTATTTTCTCTTCAAAATAGTCTCTTGGTATCGCTTGAGTACTGCTGTTGTTGAGCCTTTTCACGTTGTACTCAATAGGACAGACACAAGAAATCCAAATTTCAAAGGGAGCAACAATTTATAATGTATGAGATGATTGATTGACAAGTCAACTCTGATTAAGATGTTGGTCTATGCACATGATTTTGTGTAGCTTTCATTAAGGGCAAGTAAACCATACTACAAGCCTGACTGATTGTCGATGTAATTCTTAACACACTCTAGATGGTCAGCAAGTGCTGAACTATTGTAAATGTTTAATATTAGTTAAGTCCCCTGGGCCGGGTAGGATTTATCCTCGAATTCTCTGGAAAGCCAGGGAGGCGGTTGCAGAGCCTGTCTTTGATCTTTATGTCGTCATTGACACTATTCCTGCAGACAGAAGACTGGAGGATAGCAAATGTTGTCCCCTTGTTCAAGAATGGGAGTAGAGACAACCCTGGTAATTAAAGACCAGTGAGCCTTACTTCGGTTGTGGGTAAAGTGTTGGAAAAGGTTATAAGAGATCAGATTTATAGTCGCCCAGAGAGGAATAAGTTGAATAGGGATAGTCAACACAGTTTTGTGAAGGGTAGGTCATGCCTCACAAACCTTATTGAGTTCTTTGACATGGTGACAAAACAGGTGATGAGGGCAAAGAGGTTGATGTGGTTTATATGGAATTCAGGAGGAGAAAGTGAGGTCTGCAGATGCTGGAGATCAGAGCTGAAAATGTGTTGCTGGAAAAGCGCAGCAGGTCAGGCAGCATCCAGGGAACAGGAGAATCAACGTTTCGGGCATAAGCCCTTATTCAGGAAGGCTGAAGAAGGGCTTATGCCCAAAATGTCGATTCTCCTGTTCCCTGGATGCTGCCTGACCTGCTGCGCTTTTCCAGCAACACATTTTCAGCTTATATGGAATTCAGTCAGGCGTTTGATAAGGTTCCCCACGGTAGGCTATTGAACAAATTACGGAGACACGGGATTGAGGGTAACTTACCGGATTGGATCAGAAGTTCGCTAGTTAAAAGAAGACAGAGGGTGATGGGAAATGTTCATCCTGGAGTTCAGTTACTAGTGGTGTGCTGCAAGGATCTGTTTTGGGGCCACTACTGTTTGTCATTTTTATAAATGACCTAGCTGAGGGTGTAGAAGAATGGATTAGTAAATTTGCGGATAACATTAAGGTCAGTGGAATTATGGATAGTGAAGGATGTTGCAGGTTACAGAGGGACATAGACAAGCTGCAGAGGTGGGCTGAGAGGTGGCAAATGGAGTTTAATGCGGAAAAGTGTGAGGTGATTCACTTTGGAAGGTGCAACAGGAATGCAGAGTAATGGTAAGATTCTTGGTAGTGTAGATGAGCAGAGAGAACTCTGTGTCCATGTACATAGATCCCTGAAAGTTGCCAACCAGATTGATAGGTTTGTTAAGACAGTATACGGTGTGTTAGCTTTTATTGGTAGAGGGATTGAGTTTTGGAGCCACAAGGTCATGCTGTAGCTTTACAAACCTCTGGTATGCAGCACTTTGAGTGTGACGTTCCGTTCTGGTCACTACATTGTCGGAAAGATGTGGAAGCTTTGGAGAGGAATCAGAGGAGATTTACTAGAATGTTGCCCAGTATGGAAGGAAGGGAAGGGAAGGGAAGATCCCGAACCAGAGGACACAGTTTAAAAATAAGGGGTAGGCCACTTAAAACAGAGTTGAGGAGAAACTTCTTCACCCAGAGAGTGGTGGGTGTATGGAATGCTCTGCCCCAAGTGGAGGCCAAGTCTCTGGATACTTCCAAGAAAGAGTTGGATAGAGCTCTTAAGGATAGTGGAATCAAGGGTTATGGGGATAAGGCAAGAACAGGATACTGATTGAGGATGATCAGCCATGATCATAATGAATGGTGGTGCTGGCTCCAAGGGCAGAATGACCTACTCCTGCAACTATTGTCTAACGAGGAAAGGCTGAGGAACTTGAGGCTGTTTTCAATAGAGAGGTGACTTAATTGAGACATACAAGATAATCAAAGGGTTAGATAGGGTGGATGGGGAGAGCCTTTTTCCTCGGATGGTGATGGCTAGCACGAGAGGATATAGCTTTAAATTAAGGGGTGATAGATATAGGACAGAGGTCAGAAGTAGTTCTTTACTCAATATTAGGGGCATGGAATGCACTGCCTGCAACAGTAGTAGACTCGCTAACTTTACGGGCATTTAAATGGTCATTGGATAGACATATGGATGAAAATGGAACAGTGTAGGCTAGATGGGCTTCAGATTGTTTCCACAAATCAGCGCAACATCGAGGGCTGAAGGGCCTGGACTGCACTGTAACGTTCGATGTTCTATTTGACTCTATGCTCAGTTTCACAAGCTCCACCTATCACTAACAGCCAAACTGCCATGCTACTTGATATGATCCCATCAGTCATTGAAACAGAACAACCTGTGCACCCACACTGAAATTCATAAACCACATTAATTATTTATGTGGAGGGCAGGATCCTGTTAGTGGAGAACATCACTGATGTTGTTACTGCTAGCAGCAGCATGAAACATCTAACTTCATGTGTTGCCCATATTTTGAGAGATTTTGTTCTTTCAAGGTAATTTGCGGAAGACCAGATTGTTGATTCCTTTGAAATATGGCACTTTTGCATCTCTCCTGATGAATACAAGATGAACAGCTTCAACATCATTTTTTTTCAGCAATATATGTTGTTCTTGCTCATTGTTAGGTCATTAGCAAGGCCAACATTTCAGAGGTCATGAAAGGCACGATACAAATGTTAATTATTTTCTTATACTTAAATCACCTCAACCCAGTAGTTACCACAAGCCTAAGCTGGCTGACTCAGCAGACACTGGGTAATCAAGCTGGGATCATCTAGCTTGTATGGTTCTGTTCTACTCAAAGTGCTACTGAGCATGTTAACACTTTAGACTTTTAAGCATCTGCCTAAAGGCTATGCTATAATGAGATTCTGGAGACATTAATTTGAGGTATTCACTGATTAATGTCAACAACGCAAGAATGTCAGCTTTTAAACAAAGTCATTGCGTTTGTTAAACTACTTTACGTAATATTGGTACATTTTGATATTGGGTGTTACGGGTCACTGGTGTTAATAGAGACATCAGTCAGTGAGAACACAACATCACAGCATCACTATCTGTATTAGTTAATAATACTCCTGTCAGCCATCATCTTTTTCCAATCATTAGATGGTTCATGCACTGCTAAAGGGAACACAACAATGTTTCTCATCTCTCTCACTCTTTTCCATCTACTCTACATTTCTCTTATTCTCTGCCACAGAGTTTCTCTCTTTTGCTCCATTACTCACATGCTTTCTCTCCTGGTGAGCAACTATGTAAATACAGCACACACAGGAATTTTACACAAATGTGTTGGACAGTGCATTACAGGATGGAATGAAATCCTCAGTCTCCTCTGTCCCTGATGGCCCTCACTGTGATGGAGCTGTACGGCTGTGAACAGGAATCAAGGAGTAAATCAGACCCATGGACTCAGGGTTTAGCTTCAAGGATAATATAAATAGATGCAACTTCCTTTGCACTATACATTATAGACGCATACTATATAGTATTAACAGAAGTGAAATACGCAGTGTAAAGGAGATGAATTCTTCAGTATGAAGAGATGGAAATGGCTAAATATATTTGAAAGTTTTTTTTTTAAAGCTATAGATTTCAGCCTTCTTGAGTACAAGCAACAACTTATATAAAAAATTCAGGGAAAGGGGTGGGACAGCAACTCGAATTCAAACACTTGCTTTGCTCAGATTAGGATTCCCGGTTGTGCCCATTTGAAAAGCAAGTGCAGAATTCATGAAACCACATCCACCATGCAGATCAATCTCAGCAAAACAATGAAAAAGTGAACTCAAACCAGACACTTACCTCGATGTCGATTGGTCGTCTTGTCAAACATCAGCATTGCATCATCTACCTGTTGGGAAAAAAATAAGGCATCATAATACTTCCTCTAGACAATCCCAAGTTTGGCAGTCTGCAGCTGGCAATGTATTGAGTAAAAGACCCTAGTGAGCTGACAGTAATGGAACATCGTGGGTAAATGGACTGGTAGGCCTATTCCCATAGTGTAACATTGATCGATTCTCATGAAGCATGCTATAATAAAGAGCCTATCATCTGAATCACTGTTTACAGATACTGACTGGCCTATGCATTTCTAGTACTTACCACTTTTGCATCAGTTTAGTGTTATTTGCCTTTTGTTCCCCCCCCTTCAATCTCACCCATGTAGTGAGCCAGTGAAAGAGAAAGATAAAACGTACTCCAGAAATTCTAGTGGCACTGGGCAATCAGCAAGATGTTTGAGTTTAGATCTCCCTTTATAAAAGGCCTTGGGTTGAGGAGTGGATTATAGAGAAAGCATCTGTGAAAGCTGCACTATGGCCACAGGAATGATTCCAAATTTGTGGATGTCGCAACTGCCCGAATAGTTCAGTGAATATGTGAGCTTGTGAGATAAGGATGATCCCAGATTCAATCCCCAGCCCGACAGCAACAAGCCAGATACTGTGTCACCAATTCTAGAATTTACTCCAGTGTCAACTGGGGAAAGGGCAGAAAATCTGCCTTGTTTGACTCCTTCCCTTCCAGATTGTCATTCAGTGCTTTCTGAAACAAAGCGCACTTGTGACTAACAACATCTTGCATTTATATAGGTCCTTTAATGTAGCAAAGTGGTCCTAAGGAGCAATACTCAACCAGGGCAGGACCTAACTCAACTGTACAGTCCTACAGCCAAATGACCTGCTGACATTCATTATTTGCTCTCACAACAAGGGGTAACCAGAGTGATTTTCTCAGCTAGAAACCCAGGAATGGAGAAAAGAGAAAGTTGGGCAAATGTCTGGAAACAATTATTCAGAATAGAATTAATAGCCACCTATAAAAATGTGGAAGCAGTTGGAAGAGTCAGCTTGGGTCTGCTAAGGGAAAATCACATCTAACTAACTTATTGGAGGTGCCAGGGAGGATTCATGAGGGGAAGGCTGCTGATATACTGTACATGGCATAAAAGGCATAAAATAGTGTCACACAAACTTGAGGGAAAAGTTAACAGGTCACAGGATAATAGAAGCAATAAAGTGAACATAAAATTGACTGAGGAATAGGAAACAGTGCAACAGTCAATGGGTTTGTTGTGGAATTCCCAAAGGTTGGTATTCTTGCTTTTCCTGGTATATTTTAATGATCTAGATCTTGGCATGCAGAGGACAATCTTAAAGTCTGTGGACAATGCAAAATTTGGGAGATCTGAGAGGAGAACACAGTATATAATTTCAAAAGGACAATGATCTACTGGCGGAGTGACTGAATAGATGGCAGATAAAGTTCCACGCACAGAGGTGTGACGTGATGTACTTTAATACAAAAAAGTAATTGAAAGACAGTATAAAATAAAAGACACTATTCTAAAGGGTGTGCAGGAGCAGAGATCTGAGTGACTAATACACATTAGTCGTTAAAGGTACCAGGACAAGTAGAAAGAGCTGTTAGTAAAGCATACAATATTATAGGCTTCACAAATAGAGGCATTTATGATGGACTTATACAAGACGCCAGTAAGGACTCAGCTGGAGGTGTGTGCACAGCTCTAAGTGCCACACTTTAAAAACATTGTTAAAGCATTGAAAACAGTGCAGAAAAAGTTCTGCGAATGGTTCAAGAGTGAGACACCTCAACTGAGAGAAAAGATTGGAGAAGTTAGGACTGTTTTCTCTGGAGGGTAGAAGTGAAAGATGAGATGTAGTAGAATTTTTCAAAATCCTGGCGGGTCTGGATAGAAAGGAAAGGGAGACATTTTCCCAATCAAGTGGATTGTGACCCAGAGGGCATATTTTTAAAAATGTTTTGCAAAATAAGCAAATGCAAATTGAAAAACACTTGCGTGGGGCAAGTAGTTAGGATATAGAATGCACTGCCTAAAAGTGTGGCAGGTTCAATTGAGGCATTCAAGAGAGCATTGTGTGGTAATTTCTATGTAGATAATTTGCAGGGTTACAGAAAAAAGGCAGGAAATTGGTATTAAGTTAAAATGCTCAGAGAGATGGTGCAGGCAGAATGGGTCAAAAGGCCTTCTTCTGCATCAGAATAAATTTGCACTTCTTTGAAGGGTGTGGCACAGAATGGTGCAGTTGGTATTGGTAAAGGTAGGAAAAGAGCCATAGAATTCCTGTGTTCAGACATCTCTCCGTGAGTAGGTTCACTGACACTCTCAAGGCTTTCATTATTTCGCTCTATCTGGCTCCTGACTCATTTCTGAGCTATATTGGAAGCACATTGGGATGTTTTGCTGGTTAGCAGTGCTATACAAATGAAAGATCTTGTTGTTGAGACTAAGTTTACCACCAAAGAAGTCACAAAGGTTTGCAAGTACCTAATGTGATGTGCCATGCTGTCCTAAAACAAAACCATAGCTTAGCAATAAATTTGGCGTGTGGGGTCTGGGGCGCAGGCAGTGAGTGACACTGACCTTCCAATCTTTACATCAAATACCACTCAAGTCTACTTTCAATTTTCAGTGTATGAGGCTGAAATTCTTTTGTTTTTAAAAAGCAGAAAAAGAAATACAAATATGCTAAATAGCAGTGATTCCTCTAAATGATGCTGCAGTGGGTCTTTTTTTTCAAAATGCAAGTGTTGGCAGGAAGTAGCCTTCTGTAACAGGCCTTCAGTATTCCAAGATATTCCAACACATAACAAGCATTCCAGGAAGGGTAAAGCACTTTAGGTCATCCCGGATAACTCCTGCACACTGCCTGGTCACCAGAATGAAGCTGGCAAGAGTTTCAGAACCCAGCATAACACCTTTGAGGGTTTTAAATCAGTGACTGATTATTGATTTGAATAAGGAGCATGTCTCTTTAAGAAGTTTCAGGTTTAATACCACATTACGCCGTTTGGTTTTTTTTTTACACTTCCTCCCTTCCTTTCCTTCTGCCAAAGTCTTCTTGCTCGGAATCCGATTCAATCCCTGCTTTTTAAGGCCCTAAGCTGTGCAAATAGACGTCACATTACAGTCTAAGCTGCACCTTACCATGTGTGCCACTGGCTGAGTCAGCCACAAAGAATGTCAGTGTGTAGCAGCATTAAGCTCTTTTTCAATTATAGAAGGATTTCCATACAAAGCAGCAGCTTTATAAACACTCTGATCTCGCAACTAACAGGAGAGTGCACATTCCGCGGGTCTGCTGCCACAGGTATTGTGCATCACACTTTACTCAACAGTGGCACTGCAGGTACACAGTGCCTCTCAATTTTCAGCAATACCAGCACAGGTACTGTGGACCAGATATTCCTTGACTGTGGAAATGCCTGTGTTCAAGACAAGGGGCTGACCATTAGTTTCATACTTCACCCTGTTTGAATTTTATCAAACCAAAGCTTTTCTGATCACTATGATACCTGTTCCTTTGGGAGTGACAAGCAGCACTAAACAGCAAGAAAAACAAAGCAGCCTATTCTCTCCAGACATAAACTGTATCACACAAGCAATAGAGAAAACAAATCAGATACGAGACAGACAGAGAGACAGAGAGACAGACAGACAGACAGACAGAGACAGACAGACAGACAGAGACAGACAGACAGAGAGAGACAGACAGACAGAGACACAGACAGACAGAGACACAGACAGACAGAGAGACAGACAGACAGAGAGACAGACAGACAGAGAGACAGACAGACAGAGACAGACAGACAGACAGAGAGACAGACAGACAGAGACAGAGAGACAGAGAGACAGAGAGACAGAGAGACAGAGAGACAGAGAGACAGAGAGACAGAGAGACAGAGACACAGAGACACAGAGACACAGAGAGACAGAGAGACAGAGAGACAGAGAGACAGAGAGACAGAGAGACAGAGAGACAGAGAGACAGAGACACAGAGACAGACAGAGAGACAGACAGAGAGAGAGAGAGAGACAGACAGACAGAGAGAGTGAGACAGAGAGACACAGAATTAGAGAGAGAGAGACACACACAGAGAGAGAGAGAGACACACACACAGAGACAGAGAGAGAGAGAGAAAGAGACAGAGAGAGAGACAGACAGAGAGACAGAGAGAGAGAGCACATCAGGCGGAGACGGAATGAATGCTGAGCAGGGTGATTGAAGATAGTGTATAACTGTAGCAGGACCTTTCCTGAAAGTGAGAAGAAAGAGGTAGCAACTGAAAGATAAATTGAAGCAACAAGAGACTAGCTAGTTCAGTGAGGTAAGAGGGAGTTATACAATTACCCCCTACCCAACCCCTTCAAACTTCAGCATCACATGATTGCTCTTGTGGACAACAATTTCATTGTCTCTTAAAAGAGAATGTTGGAAGGTGTAACAAGCAGGCGACCAGAATTACTCAGACTTTTACAGGTTAGGAAGAAAGGTTCCAATACACCAATACTCAGTAATACTGGACAGTTCAGACAGACTCAGTCCCTGGCATCTACAAAGTTAGCTGGACTCGAATGGGCCTGTATTGGGGGAGGGGTGGGTAGCTGTAATTGGCCTTGCCAGCTACGGGTTAAACAAAACTGTGCCTAGTACCCAAGTTAAATGCCAACATATTAGTAGATTAACACACACCTTCAAATTTCATTACAGCTTTGCCCTCAATTACTGGACTGACTACAATCCACAATCGTTCAGATCTCACTTTGGAACAGCTTTGTGCCAGAAAATACCTCCTGCATGAATAATTCTGCAATCATTTACAACGTGAAAGGCTGAGATTGTTCCTCTGAGAAAGCATTTACATAGCTGTTTGTCCTCCCCAGTCCCCAAGGACTGATTTATTCTTCAGAGCTTACTCTGCAGTGCAAAAGCACACACATCCACTTTACTCAAGAGGTCATGCACAGAAAGCAGGGTTTTGTTAGCCAAGCTGGACTTTGGATACTGGCGCCTGAGAATTAGGTGCTCTCTCACACACACTCTCTCCGCCCCTGCTCCTCAACTCAAAAAAAGGTTTTTCTAAAGGGAATCCTATTTTAATTCTACTCTGCAAAAACCATCTTCACCACCTGTACTTGTATTTCAATACCCTGGGAATGAAGGGAGAGCTGCAGCTTCAACTGGGTAAGCATATAAACCAGCCCTGGTTAGCAACAATACACTTGTTCCCCTTTGATTCTGGTTCCATTTTGTTAACTTGGTCCCCTGGTGTTAACTTGCTTTACAATATTCAAGCAAATTGATACAATTAATTTTAAATTAATTAATTTAAAAATGATCAGTTGAGCCCAAGCAATGAAATATTTCAAGCTACAATGTCGCACCATCAAGTCAAAACATAAGCTGCCATCCCCTTGCTGAATAGCCACCTCCCAACACTCCACAACTGGGGGACAAGAATACCACCCACAGGGTGCCAGTAGGGCAACAATTACTGATCCAAACTGCTATTGCGCTTTGGATTTGAACTGAAGGCCTCAACATTCAGAGAAAATACTTCAGCAACAAAAACAAAATCCAATTTTGTCCCAAGATAAAAGAGGCAATACAGAATCAACCAGCAGCAATAATCTTATGTACATATCAGACCATGGAACTGAGGACAGGCAGCTCCATTAAAAGGACTTGGCCCATCAGCTTTGTCTTTTCACTCCACTGGTCTAACCTCCATCCCACGGCACAATACGCACAAGCCTTCATTCATTACTGTTGCGGTGTAATATGGCCTTTTTAAATGTCATCTTCAATTTTCCAGCCAAAAGGACGATGATAAAGAAAAAAAAAATTACAGCTGCGTTATTAAACCCTACATCAGTCAATCAACCTTACAGGGAGTAAAGAGCATGACCCCTAGCCTCTGGCTCCCATGGCAACCAGTGAGGCTCCTTCAAGGACAATGAACCAGACCAGGCCTGGTCATTCATGCCAGTTCTGCCAGTAGCATAATAGAGCTTTTTTTCTTCTCTTTTCCTTAACTTCTCTCCAGAAGATGCTGACTCATGCTGGGATATGCTTCCATGGTTGCCAGCAGGCTTCCATTACCTCTCACAACTAGTCATTAATTGTTTTATGAGGTAGCACGAACAATTCGAATCCTGCCCTACCGAACTTCCACATTTTCCAGCCAGAGTCACTGGACAGGCAATCAGACATGGCTGGCTATTTTCTTCTGAAAATGTGTTGCTGGAAAAGCGCAGGTCAGGCAACATCCAAGGAGCAGGAGAATCGACGTTTCGGGCATGAGCCCTTCTTCCTGAAGAAGGGTTCATGCTCGAAACGGCGATTCTCCTACTCCTTGGATGCTGCCTGACCGGCTGCGCTTTTCCAGCAACACATTTTCAGCTCTGATCTCCAGCATCTGCAGTCCTCACTTTCTCCTGGTTATTTCCTTCCCCTAGCCTAGTTCAATTAGAATCCCTCTTTTCTGTACTCCTACCACCCCTGTTAAAATCAGGTAGTGCTGCAGAGATAAAAGACCGAAAAGTCCTTGCTTGTCAGATTCTCATTCAATCACACTTGGTTCTCTATTGTCCTTCTCCAAGGTGGCACTGGGCAATAGGATGCTTGGACAATGCCAGAGGCAGCAACATCACTACAAGAACATCAGTGATTCTTTAAACAGGCCCAACAATGCTTTGAATGAATGATAAGTGTGGCCTTGTCAGTTTTGCCAAAGACTAAAGAAGCCCAAGATATTTTTCTGCACCCTTGAAATGTAATAGTCCAGCCTGAGTGGGTTCTTCACTACCAGCTACTTATGAACAGATGAAATAGGAGCAGAGGTAGCCCCTGAGTGTTGTCCACCATTCAATAAGATCATGGCTGATAAACTCATATTTTGGAATTCTATGTCCCACCTAACTCTGACAATCTTTGTTTCCCTTGCCTAATACAAATCTACCTTTAACTTGAAAATATTCAATAACACTGCCTTTACTGCACAACACAAAAAAAAACTCATCTGCCTTAATTTTAAAATAGTGCTCCTTACTTCTGGACTGACCCACAAAAGGAAAGATCCTTTCCACTCCACCCTGGTCTAGACCATTCAGGATCTTGTATGCTTCAACCAAATCACCCTTCACTCTTCTAAACTCCACAGGAAACAAGCCCAGCTTATCCAACCCAGCTTCAAAGGCAACGCACTCATTCCAGGTATCAATCTGGTAAATCTCTTCTGAACCACTTCTGTTACATTTTATACCCTTCCTTAAAACTGGAGACACAACTGCACATGGTATTCGAGATGTGGTCTCACCAATGCCCTGAAACATAACATCCTTATGCCCAATGTCTCTCGAAACATAGGATAACATCTCATTAGCCTTCTCAGTCACATGCTGCATCCACATACTAATCTTTTGTGACTCATGCCAGAGCATCCAAATCCCTCTCCACCTTTGACTACAGGAGATCTTTCTCCAGTTTAATAATACTCTGCTTTTTTGTTCTTCCTTCTAAAGTGAACTTCACATTTTCCCACATTATACTCCATCTGCCACATTTTTGCAGACTCGCCCAATTTATCTACATCCATCTGCAACTTCCATATGTCTTCTTCACAACATACTTTCCTACCAATCTTTGTGTCATCTGCAAATTTAGTTACCACATCTTTGTATCAATGGCTTAGATAGATGAGGGTAACAAAGTGTTAAAGAGTTGAGGGCACGGATCAAACACTTGCAGGAGTCCATTCATCTCATCCTGATCAGACATGGATCTATTTCTGCATATTCTGTTTTATTGCCAGCCAATCTTCTATTCAGGCAAATAAGTTATCCCTTACACCATGAACTTCCCCCCCCAAATAACCTTTGATGCAGCACTTACTCAAACGTATTCGGGAAATCCAAATTCAGGTCACCATAGGTTAGCCTTTATCCAATGGCAAATATTACTCCTTCATTTTTAAATTTCTTTTATTTAACCTATTTTTCTAAGCGATTTATTCAGAGATATTACATACTACTGGAGAGGTGGGTCTTGAACCTGGGCCCTTCTGATCCAGGGGTAGGGACACTACCAATGTGCCACAAGAGGGCCCCCATGTTCCTCCTTCAAAGCATTTCAACAAATTGGTTAAACTTTACTTCCCTTTGACAAAATCATGCTGACTCTACCTGGTTATCTTGATTTTTTTTTAAATGACTCTCTCTCTTCTTGAACAGGGGAGTTATATCTGCTACTTTCCAGTCTGATCGTGCAACAAGAGAATCAAGGAAATTTTGGAAAACCACCATTCCAAAATTCCCATGGAAAAGCTTAGCAGGTCTGGCAGCATGTGTGGAGAAAAATCAGAGTTAGCTTTTTGGGTCGAGGGATCCTTCCTCAGAACTGTATTCTGAGGAAGGGTCACTCTGCCAGGCATGTTAATTCTAATTTCTTTCCATAGGTGCTGCCAGATCTGCTAAGCTTTTCCAGCAATTTCTATTTTTCTCTTTGATTTGTAACATCCGCAATTCTTTCAATTTTTATCCCATCCAGTGGGCTATTCCCCCAAACAAAACAGACCAGGTTTGACTTGAGCCTGTGTACTGCATTGACTGATCTCCGTGGCAATGGAAGTGCCATAAATTGCTGCAGCGTTCTTCAACATTATGCGGGGATGGATTCAGTCAGCGGAGTGACTCTCCACTCTACTCTACAAATGCCCCATGCAGTTGAACAGCCTGTTGGTTGCCACTCCAACAGCACAGCACTGGGCAGGAAGAAAGGTCAGAGAGTAACCAGGACCAACAGCCAGTACAGTCATAAAAATACATTCAGACACCCACACATTAGGGGAACCCATGTTTTAAAGGCATGAGAAAGGCATGACCTCAGGAAACAGGGTCAATCTGCACTGGAGCTAACAGCCCTTCAAACACCAGATTCCAGCTCTCAACACAAGTTATTCTCTTATTGCACTATTTTTGGTTGCTATGACAAGGATTTAGGAGAATTCCCAATAACAGCCTGAATTCAAAGGCAGCTTACAAAAAAAAGGGTGGCACACAAAGAGCTTTGATTGCCTTCCTTAACACTAGGGAAATCTCCCTCAAAATAAAAGTCTCAAAAACATTTAGATATTTTCTCATGCTCTCAGCTGATGCTCGAGATGTGCCCCTTTTGGCATCAGCTGCCTTTGGCGTCGTCATGGAGTTAGGCAAACAGCAACCTCACAATAACCAGTGATTTAACCAGCCCCACCACTGCAGCCTTCCAAAGTAACCAGGTCAGTTTTATGACTCAATAGTTGAAAGTGGATGAAACCTTTGCTGTTCCTGCAACCTTAAAATTCTGCAAAACTCCATGCAGAAAGCTTCAGCAATAGCTCTGCTTGCTCATAGTGCAGGTGGTGAGGCGGCTTTGAGCTCACCGTGGCAGTTCAGAGTCAGGGTTCTGTGTCCAAAAGAGATCCAAGTGTGGCTGGATAGCAACTGAGGGGAAAACTCAGCTGTGGAGAGAATCAGTTACTGAGGTGAACCCATTATTTCCCATCAACATCAAAAACTTCATTCATGCAGGAATCCATTGACTGAAGAGAAACCACTTGCATAACTTGATTTTTTTTTTAAAATGGAATTTACTTCACTGAGGAGAAAGTGAGGACTGCAGATGCTGGAGATCAGAGCTGAAAATGTGTTGCTGGAAAAGCGCAGCAGGTCAGGCAGCAACCAAGGAACAGGAGAATCGACGTTTCGGGCATAAGCCCTTCTTCAGGAATGAGGAAAGGGTGTCCAGCAGGCTAAGATAAAAAGGTAGGGAGGAGGGACTTGGGGGAGGGGCATTGGAATTGCGATAGGTGGAGGTGAGGTTGATAGGCCGGAGTTGGGTGGGGGCAGAGAGGTCAGGAAGAAGATTGCAGGTTAGGAAGGCGGTGCTGAGTTCGAGGGATTTGACTGAGACAAGGTGGGGGGAGGGGAAATGAGGAAACTGGAGAAATCAGAGTTCATCCCTTGTGGTTGGAGGGTTCCCAGGCAGAAGATAAGGCGTTCTTCCTCCAACCGTCGTGTTGCCATTGTCTGGCGATGGAGGAGTCCAAGGACCTGCATGTCCTTGGTGGAGTGGGAGGGGGAGTTAAAGTGTTGGGCTACGGGGTGGTTGGGTTGGTTGGTCCGGGTGTCCCAGAGGTGTTCTCTGAAACGTTCCGCAAGTAGGCGGCCTGTCTCCCCAATATAGAGGAGGCCACATTGGGTGCAGCGGATGCAATAGATGATGTGTTTGGAGGTGCAGGTGAATTTGTGGCGGATATGGAAGTGTCCCTTGGGGCTTTGGAGGGAAGTAAGGGGGGAGGTGTGGGCGCAAGTTTTGCATTTCTTGCGGTTGCAGGGGAAGGTGCCGGGAGTGGAGGTTGGGTTGGTGGGGGGTGTGGACCTGACGAGGGAGTCACGGAGGGAGTGGTCTTTTCGGAACGCTGATAGGGGAGGGGAGGGAAATATATCCCTGGTGGTGGGGTCCGTTTGGAGGTGGCGGAAATGATGGCGGATGATACGTTGTACATGGAGGTTGGTGGGGTGGTAGGTGAGGACCAGTGGGGTTCTGTCCTGGTGGCGGTTGGAGGGGCGGGGCTCGAGGGCAGAGGAGCGGGAAGTGGAAGAGATGCGGTGGAGTGCATCGTCGACTACGTCTGGCGGGAAATTGCGGTCCTTGAAGAATGAGGCCATCTGGGTTGTACGGTTTTGGAACTGGTCCTCCTGGGAGCAGATGCGGCAGAGACGAAGGAATTGGGAATATGGGATGGCGTTTTTACAGGGGGCAGGGTGGGAGGAGGTGTAGTCTAGGTAGCTGTGGGAGTCGGTCGGTTTATAATAAATGTCCGTGTCGATTCGGTCACCAGAGATAGAAATGGAAAGGTCTAGGAAGGGGAGGGAGGAGTCTGAGACGGTCCAGGTGAATTTGAGGTCGGGGTGGAAGGTGTTGGTAAAGTGGATGAACTGTTCAACCTCCTCGTGGGAGCACGAGGCAGCGCCGATACAGTCATCGATGTAGTGGAGGAAAAGGTGGGGGGTGGTGCCAGTGTAGCTGCGGAAGATGGACTGTTCCACTTCTCCTACGAAGAGACAGGCATAGCTGGGGCCCATGCGGGTGCCCATAGCTACTCCTTTGGTTCACTGAAGCAAGTGATAGCAGAGACTGGGAAATCCTGTGCATACTACAATCCCCTGTTTAGGACCTATGGCCATTGATTTCATCAACAGTCAATTCCAGATAGCTCTGAAGTTAATCCTCTTCCAACTTCTAAACTAAGTTACCAATAATCCACATGCTGAATCATTACAAAATGCACTGCCTTCAATACTAGGAGCCATATGACATTTGTGTTATAATTGCTAATATTACATTGCTTTGTCATACTAACTTAACCGTTTAAGAAAGCTGAACAATTTACATTGTGGACCTACTTGTGGTCTCTTCACTACAGTGAGCACAGCATCAGGAAATCTTCCAAGTAATGATCTCACCTCAGCTGGGTCTTTGTACCCATTGCCAACAAAGCTCGACAACTCACTGCTTAAGTAACATTAATGAGTCATACAGGTCCCAGCTTTAACTCCCAATGTCTCAGAGCTTTGGAGACGCTAGCCTTCAGCATTCGGCACTTTGTAGCCTTCTTCACTCAACACGGAGTTCAACAAAATCAGATCATAACCAGTGGCTCCCATTTCCTTTCAAACAACAGATGCTGGTAATGGATGTGATATCATTATTTACAGAATCAAAGGCCCGAATGCCAAATCCAAGCCGACACTTGCAGTGTAGTGCTGAGGGAGTGTTGCATGGTCAGAGGTGCTACCTTTCTAATGGACATGTTAAGCCTATGTGTCATCTCCAGAAACATATGCTACTTCACTACACTAATTTCAAATTAAATGCATAGTAGGAGCTCATACCAGTGTCCTGGACAATATTCATCCCTCAAACAACATGACTAGGAGAGATTATCTGGTTATCATAACACTTTGTGGGATCTTGCTGTGCACATTCAATAACATCAAAACAATGTTAAAACAATGACTATGTGCCAAAATACTTCTCCGCCTGTAAAGGTGGATGCCCTCAGGCTAAGCAAGATGCTATACAAATGCAAGGCCAATTTTTTGCTGGATCAGATAAGTGTTACCCAGAACTCCCTGACTATCAGCATATCCACGGATCACCTTCTATCTTTGATGTGTTATGTTGTAATGGCTCTGCCAGACAATAGATGGTTTTCTGCTAGAAAGAATTTTTCTGCCCTCTGACAGGTAGGTAGCATGGTACAGGATGCTGGGACTGTTGAGTGTGACTCATTAAACTCAGCTGCTTGGTAATTAGGCAGTCCTGGTTCAGTGATCTTCACTTCCTGTCCTGTTGGAACATACAGTCCCCTGGCACTGACTTAACACAACTATCAGGCCAGAATTTACATGGGAAAATGACACCTGGCAAAGGAGATCACACTTGGAAATAAGTTGGTGGGCCCTGCCCTTTCAGTTCCTTGGCCTTAACCCCAATCTCATATTTTCTGCTTCGTTTCCAGCTTGAAGATGGCAACTTATATGTGGCCAAAGATTTGCACCACTTGATAAATTTTCTGCAAATGAGTTTGTGAATAAGATGGGGCCATAGTACCGGTTTAAGCCAGCACCTTCAGGAGAGAGGGAACAACAGTGTGAATTTTGCTATTAAGATCAGCTCCTGCTGTATGAAAAAATAAAGCAGGGGTTCCACACTGCTGACTGGGGAAGGGAGGGAGAATGTCATTTGGGACTGGATCTGACACTCTATTGCTGATGAACAACTAGCAGGTGGCCTACTTCTAAACAAGCATTGAACACCATTTCCTTCCCCAACTTGATAGTTGAAGGGTGGGGTGGAGAGGGAGTAAGTGGGGGAAAGAGACCTCTACTCTGGGGACCCTTAGATCCATTGCTGACAACTCAAAAGTCCAACCATACTTGCACCAACTTTGGTCTCTTGAAGTTGATGCCCTCCACTTTCACTCCCTCAGCAACACCAGCTCCGGAAAGCTTGGATCTGCCTGTCAATCTGAGCTTCCTCAGCACTGGGGGGACTGCCAGTAGTTGCAGGAGTGGCCACTGCTCCTGTCTGGCACCACTGGGACTACTGAGCTGCCAGCCAATCCAATTGCCCAGTAGCTCTCTAAGACAGGACTTCCTCCCAGGAAAGCAATGCAACTCTGCAATTCCTGACGGTCTCAGTTTCACATTGCTGTGGGCTACTGTCAGGATTGTGAACGGGTTCCCCAGTGACTTATTAGCTGCTGCCGGTGGTGGGGCTGGGGGCAGGTGCTGGAGTTTTGGTACCGGTAGAATTCTGCCTTGACTTCCTCAAAGTCAAGGAATAAAAACATTCTGGTTAAGGGATTAATAATAAAAAAAATGAGGATTTCTGGTTGCAATTCTTTTTTAAATTAGAATTTTGTACATGCCCCTACCTTTATAGCATCAACTTGTAACCGCAGGTCCCACCTTCTGATTCCCAAGCAGGGCAAACAGTTTACATTTATATTTCTTGTTTGAATTTCATAGCCCTGAAGGTTTGGAAGGGACTTCTGGGTAATTCCTCAATAAGGATGCCAAGATCAGTTCGTATCAGCAATCCAAGTGATATGCAACTAATAGGAATACGAATTTAAAACGCATTTGTAGCCCAAGGCTCCACAGAATGCACCTATGAGACACATGAAGACAAAAGGCTTAAGGAAATGTGTATTTCCGTACCCTTCCCCCAATCCACTTCTGCCACTCATCCTAGTTCAGTGCCCTTCCCCCAGCCTTTGAACCAGGTTGATTGTAGCACAGCTAGTACTCAGGGAGGTCAGTTGAAAAAGACACAACTCTGTACACATTCACAGAACATGAAGCTCCCACCAGCAGAGTAAACCTCGCATTCGTCAAAAGGAGGAAGCAGGATGCCCTAGATCACAACACCTTACCCTAATCTTATTAAACTATCTGCTCACTATTCATATTATCTCCTTCCAGATGGATAGCAAATATGGGAAGAGATGCACTGCCCAAGGCTCTGCACGCATCAGGGGATTTGCACTGATTTAGATCGATGAAGGTGGGGGTGGGGGGAGTGCCATGGTTTAGAACTGACAACACTCAACCCATCAGCAGCAGCAGCTGTGGGTGAAGTGAAGTGCTTTCTCTTGTTTGCCGCAAACTGAAGGTCCCCAATCAACGACAAGCAGTTCCTTTACCGATTATTGAATGACCCTGCTGAGAGTGGAGACGGCAGTCATGTGATCACACTGAGAGGCCAGTGTGTCATTAGCATATCAGATGACTGTAATGGCCATGTCTCAGACACGAACCATCTTAAAACACAGGTGAGCTTAAATCAATTTCTCAAAGCAAAATGGCCAATTGTTCAAAACTGCTCTGAAGAACTTTCTCACTGAGGTAAAGGTGCTGGGGAGTGAATACATTAATATATCCACTGGCATTATCTGTCTCAGATTGCATACAGCATGAGTACCTGTCTGACAGGAAATCTGCCAACTCCTCAAAATGGCATTCTTTCACAGGCAAACATTATATTAAACTGCATAAAAAAGACTATTCTAGAGAATTGCTTACAGGAAAATTCTGTCAGCTAAATAATAACTTTTAGAGCTGTTGATTTAGGTTAATGTCCTGCCCTTTCACTTCTGCCAACTGTGTCTGAATGTATCTACACTGAAGTTAAGAGAGCGGATGGGGTAAGAATGATACCAGCCTTTTGGCATGTCCTAGCTTATCTATTTAAATACTAAATAACAGTCATGCACAACAGAGCATCTAACCACTTATTGATCCAAAGCAAGAGCAGGTTCAAACTGACAAAACAAAAATATGGGACCTGTGTCTGAAAGGTGATCACAAAAGTATCAATGTGCAAAGTATACCTCAGGATTGGAAAATGGAGACAGAAATCATTAGCTATTTTAACAGTTTCATGCTGTGGAGGAGAGAAAACGAATCCTGGAATTTTGCTGCACAGACTAGGATAGTCTTGCTCAGGCACATTGATCACAGGATGCTACCAATCAGTCTCACTTTGGTTAAAACTGGAGTTGCAAAAGGGAAAGGGCATTACACCCACAGTGTACTACTCTGTATGGACACACAAGGTACAGAACCAGCAAAAACTGGAATTCTTGCTTTGTTGAGACAATATTGACAAACGTGCAGCACCTCAAACAGTAAGATGGGAATACTGCAATGCCAGGGGCTCAGGAAGTTCCTCCTCAAGGATGGTTACAATTGTATGATCTATATCTAGGGACCGAACAGAAACTGAGACAGAACAAACTGGTCATTTCCATCACTGCATGGAATTTAAAAAGTTAGACAATACCACCCAACCCATTAATCTCATTGATTTCACTTTTAATGCTACAACCGTCAGCTCCAGGTGGTCCAGTTTAATTCTATACTGTACTCGAAGTGACAGACAACCCAGCTGTACACATGTTGCAGGTGCCTGTCTCTATTCAGGTTTTAAAGGGCTCTAATCTATTTTGATTTGTGGAACACAAGAATCTTGGGTTAAGAAAAGTTTTGCCAATTTAAAAAAAAGATAGGCATGCAAAATACCTAAGCCCCCCCCCCCTTATGGCACAGGAACATTGAATGCAATTGCAACTTTGTATCAAATCATTTTAACACAACATATACTTTATCTTGAATTGTAAACTGTCCTAAACCATGATTTGGCCTCACAGACTGTCAATTCGGATCTGCTTCGCCCAAGCACTGATCCAGCGATATTAATCACTGTGAGGACTGCAATAAAACAAATTCAGTTATGTCAACAGCCCACATACAAGAGGAATTGTGCCAAACCTCAGTGAGACCCCATATGAAGTACTGCATTCAATTTTAAGCACTACCACTCAGGAATTATATGCTCAAATAGAGTAAAGTGCAATTTCATTGAAATAAGCTTTCAGATTAAATGATTAATTTATGAGGACAGGTGGTATAAACCTGTCCTGCAGCACGGTGGCACAGTGGTTAGCACTGCTGCCTCACAGCGCCAGAGACCCGGGTTCAATTCCTGCCTCAGGCGACTGCGTGTGGAGTTTGCACATTCTCCCCGTGTCTGCGTGGGTTTCCTCTGGATGCTCTGGTTTCCTCCCACAGTCCAAAAATGTGCAGGTTAGGTGAATTGGCCATGCTAAATTGCCCATAGTGTTAGGTGCAGGGGTAAATGTAGGGGAATGGGTCTGGGGGGGGGTTGCTCTTCAGACTGTCGGTGTGGACTTGTTGGGCCGAAGGGCCTGTATCCACACTAAGTAATCTAATCTAATCATTCCCTAATTGAAAATGTGCGACAACGCTCTAATTCAGATTTTTAACTATTAAAAGCATTTGCTACAGTAGGAACAAAAAAACTGCTACCTCTGGTGAGAATCCAAAATCAGGGACACAATCATATAATTAGGACATTTACAAGTAAAATCAGGAAGGGGAATTGCAGTGGACTGCAGTGGATTGCGGTGTCACTGGACTGGTACTCTGGGTACATGGGTTCAAATTTTATGGCAACTAATGGAATCTAAACTCAACCAGTATAAACCTGGAATTGAAAGTTGGTCATGGGAGCAGTGACCACAAAACTGCAACCATCTGTTGTAAAAACTTACCCTGTTTACTGAGGTCCATCCTTACCCAACCTGACCTCTGTTCAACTCCCCTCTGAAATGGCAGTGTAAGCCATTCAGTTCAAAGGCAATTTAGGGATGAACAAAAAGTGCCAGCCTTGCCAGTGATGCCCAAATCCCAAAGAATCTTTTAAAAAAAAAAGCACTTAGTGGAAGCCTGGAGCTCTCTTCCACAAATTGTTTTGGACACTAGAGATTAGCTGAAAGTTTCAAGAATACTATCGATTGATACCCCGAGCTAATAAAAACTGTACAGGAAGTAAATGGATAAAATGGAGTCATGGCACAGATGATCTGATTGATTGGTGGAGCTGGCTCGAGGGGCTAAGTGACCTATTCCTATATTTCCATTGAACAGAGAAACAGCAATTCAGACTATTTAGAGGAACAAGTCAGAACTTTCCTAACACTAAAGAAACAGGGCCAACTGAATATGCAACAATTCTACCTCTGCAAAAATCTTGTTTCATGGCCAAGACCAAGCCCTCAGGTCAATGCCCCCCACCTTCTCAAAGTGACCTGACCACACTAAGAGACAGTTCTGTAGCACATGGGGTGCAGTGAGTTCTCAGAATAGAGGGATGCAGGAAGTTAGAGGTGGGGGGTGGGGAACCAAGGGATAAATAACACTGGGGCCCAAAACAAAAGCATAGGAACAGCTTCAATTCTAATGCTGGTGGCCACAGAGACATGGAGAGGTCACTGGAAACATCACCAGTATATTCTGTTTATACATATACATACATATGGGGAGGGTTGTGTGTTTTTAAAAAAAACATGTTGCTGAGGCTAGCATCTCTCTGGTAATACACAAACGCTGATGTGCGCCCTTCACACACACAGCTTCAGTAACCCAATAACATTGCTAGCTTCAGGGAGCGAAGGGATACCATTAATTCTGTAGCTTGTAACTGATCCGTCGGGAGGAAGCAGCCTCTTGTTTTTGATTAGCAGCAAAACCATTGCGGTTAGTGTCTGGTAATTGTGTACAACCCTGAGAGGTCATTACCACCAGATCATGTCACCCTCCTTCCAGTAACTTTAATTAAAAGCACATAACTAACCAACTCAGCACTGGCGTTAGTAATGAAACTAACAAAACTAACAGCACAGGAGCAAATACAAATCATCTCTTCAAAAGAGTAAATGATGCTTTTGAAAAAAAAACAAATCTTGCAAAGTAACAACCACTCTTTGGGAAGTGAGTCAGTTATTTCCCAGTCGGTTTGGTTAATACTGAATACCAGTGAAGTGACAAGGAGGCGGGAATGGATTGGAGAAAGGTGCACACCAACAGTTGAAATGGTCAGATGGTGGGAGCACTAACCTCACAATCTTACACTGACTCCCATTTCAGCAAAACTGCAACCTTCTTCATCTCTGTAGCCTCCTGGAGTACACCAAAGCAGTTACATTTCTCCAGTTAAGGCTTTCTCAGCATCCCTATTACCTTGGTGACATTCTGCATCCCCCTCTCCACCCTGCCCCCGCTTCCACTCCCAATCTTGTGGGTTCATAAACATTTGTTAATTCTCTCAATGGCCCTGGGACATTGTTGTGTCATCACTATGTTCTTGTCCTGAATTACACTTCCCCAACTCAGTGATAAAAATCACCTGCAGTTGTAGAAAAGACAACAGTGCATAGTCTATGAATCATAGATTCATAGCCTCATTACCACCCTCAAGTAAAGTAGGTATGGGAAACAAGTAAACAATGTTACTCTGTAGATTGGTGTGCTGCCCCACTGCCATAAAGAATCAGACAGAATAGAAATAGATGGGTTTATCCTTGTGACACCTCAGCTCAGTAGCTGTGAGAATTCTGAAACAGGCCTCAGACTTGCCTTCAAAAAGAAAGACTACATTTTGCAAGTCATTATAAGCTATGAAAGGCACTGCTTTCTTCCAGTGTTGTGAATGACATTACATAAAGGCACGTTCTTTTGTTCCCTAATGTAATTCAATATCCCTGACCTGTGCAAGGCCAAAACAAGAATGAGCCAAGCTGCCCACTTCCAATCACTACCAAGTCGATCTGATCTTAGGCAAGAACAGCACAGGGCTCCTCCATAATGCCACCAATAATCCATTACCTTGGCAACCTTTCCTTCTCCCCCTAGGGACTAGACTCTCAACTATATGTTCCTCCTAAAGGTGGCCATTTTATCCTCACAGACAGTATCCAGCATAAAATCTGTAAAGGGAGAGAGAATTCCAAAGACTCAGCTCTTGGAGTGAAAAAAACTTCTCAGTCCAAAATGGCTGACATGTTATTCTTTGACTTTGACTCTATGTTCTGGATCCCCAATCATATCCTCAATCTAGATCCCCACAATAAACACCCTCCCAGCACCCACACTGGCAGGTCATTTATGAATCTTAACACATTTCAGGAAGATCACAGATCACCACTCTAAACTCTAGGGAAAAGTGAGCCAAACCTACTCAAGCCACCTCACATCACAATCTTCTCACCCCTAAATGGCAGGGACATATAGACAAGGATATGTTTAAGTAAGCACACCTGTAAAGACAGCAGTTTTGTAATCTTCCTTATTTTTGTCAGTGGACCAAAATTTAAAACCAAGGACTGCAGAAAGAATTGATACACTTTTAAACACAAATTATTGGAACACATCAAGAGTTGTAGTTTCACAGTTGTTTTTCAAACAGTAGGGAAGAGAAGAGATAAGATGCTATGGCACTGAGGCATGTGTGTAGAGTAAAATTTGTCCAGCAACAGATTGTTGATTGGTTTACACAACTGGAATTGTGTGTGGACGACAGAAGTCATCAGCCCGAGACAAATCTCTGATTGGCTCCTGGGCAGGTGGACAACTTGGGTGCTCATGAGGGAAGGAAAGATGCTGCCAGACTGCACAATGCACAGGTTTTTGTGTATCTCTGTATCTCTACAATAAACATTCCTGAAGCAAGTCAGTTATTTTCTCCCATCAGTTTTCTTACTAATTCACTCGTGGGATGTGGGTGCCACTGGCTGGGCCAGCATATATTGCCCATCCTTAGTTGCCCTCAAAGAAAACTGCCTTCTTGAACCTTGCAGTCCATGTGCTGTAGGCAGACCTACAGTGGCACCAGGGAGAGAATTCCTGGATTTTGACCTAGTAACAGTGAAGGAACAGCAATATAGTTCCAAATCAGGATCACGAGTGGCTTACAGAGCAATTTGCAGGTGGTGGCATTCCCATTTATCTGCTGCCCTCATCCTTCTGGATGGCAGCGGTCATGGGTTTGAAAGGTTCTAAAGATCTTTGGTGAGCCTTTGTGAATTTTTGCAGCACATCCTGTAGTTAATACACATTGCTGCTACTGAACAACAGTGCTGGAGGGAGCAGGTGCGGTTCCAATCAAACGGGCTGCTTTGTCCTGGATAGCGTCAAGCATGAGCATTGTTGGAGCTTCACTTGTTCAGGCAAGCGGGGGGGGGTATTTCATCACACTTCTGACTTATGTCTTGGACATGGTGGACAGGCTTTGGGGAAATCAGGAGGGGAATTACTCGCTGCAGTACTCCTAGCCTTTGACCTGCTTTTGAGCTACTGTAATTATATGGAGCTATCAGTTGAATTTCTGGTCAATGGAACCACCAGGATGTTGATAGTGGAGATTCAGTGATGGTAACGCCATTGAATGTCAAGGGGCAATGATTAGATTGTCACTTAATGAAGATGGTCATAGCCTGGCATTTGCATGGAGTGAATGTTACTTGCCACTTATCAGCCCAAGCCTGGATATTGTCTACATCTTGCTGCATTTGAACATGGACTGCTTCAGTATATTAGCAGTCATGAATGGTGCTGAATGTTGTGCAGTCAACAGCAAACATTCCTGTTTCTGAGCTTTTGATAGAGAGAAGGTTACTGATCAAGTGGCTGAGGGTGGGTGGACCTTTGACACCACCCTGAGGACCTCATATAGAGATGCCCTGGAGCTGAGATGCCTGATCTCCAACAACCACAAGCATCTTTCTGTGTGTCAGGTATGACTCCAACCAATTGAGAGTTTTTGCCTTGCTACCTATTGATTCCAGTTTATTTGCTACGGCTTCTTGATGCTGCACTTGGTCAAACGTGGCCTTGATGTCAGTCTCACCTCACCTCTTTTTTCCATGTTTGAACCAAGGCTGTAATAAGGTCAGGAGCTGAGTGGACCTGGCAGAACCCAAACTGGGTGTCACTGAGCAGGTGCTGCTTGATTGCACCGAGGATGAGACCTTCCATCACTTTATTGATGACCAAGTGTATACCGATGGGGTGGTAATTCGCTGGTGTGGATTTATCCTGCTTTGTGTGTACAGGATGCACTTGGGGAATTGTCTACATTGTTGCGTTGATGCCAGTGTTGTAGCTGTATTGGAACAGTTTTGCTAGTGGACCAGCAAGTTCTGGAGCACAAGTCTTCAGTACTATTGCCGGAATTTTGTCAGGGCCCATAGCCTTTGCCATATCCAGTGCCTCCAACCGTTTCTTGATGTCACATGGAGTGAATCAAATCAGCTGAAGACTGGCATCCGTGATGCTAGGAACCTTTGGAGTCAGCAGAGTGGGATCACTAACTTGTCATTTCTACTTTTTTTAAAACACACTGGTATTGGACCCTTCCAGCAAGTATGGGAATATTTGTGGAGCCTCCTCCTCCAGTGAGTTGTTTAATTGTCCACCACCATTCATGATTGGAATGTGGCAGGACTGATCCATTGGTTGTGGGATAGCTTAACTGTGTTACTTGCTGCTTCTGTTGTTTGGTGTGCAAGTTGACTTGTTTGGTAGCTTCACCAGATCAATACCTCGTTTTTCAGTATGCCTGGTCCTGCTCCTGGCATGGCCTCCTGCATTCTCCAGCGATTCAGGGTTGATCCCCTGACTTGATGGTAATGGTTGATTGGGAGAATATGTCAGGCCATGAGGTCTCAGATTGTGAAGTACAATTCTGCTGCTATTGATAACCCACACTGCCTCATGGATCCACAAACTCAAGCCTTGGCATCCATTTTGAAGTCTGTCCCATTTAGCACAACGCTAGTGCCACACAACACAATGGCAATAATTCTCAATGTGAAGGCAGGACTTCATCTTCAGAAGGCCTGTGCGGCGGTCTCTCTTATCAATACTGTCATGAACAGATGGGTCTGCAATAAGCAGATTAGTCAGGATGAAATACAGTAGGTTTTGCCCTCTTGTTCGTTCCTTCACCATCTACTGGAGACCCAGTCTAGCAGCTATATCCTTTCAGACCTGACCAGCTTGATCAGTAATGCTGCTAAGGCACTCTTGGTGGTAGATACTGAAATCCCCCACCCAGAGTACATTTTGCTACCCTCCGTGCTTCCTCCAAGTGTTGTTCAACATGAAGGAGTACTGATTCAGCAGCTGAGGGAGGATGGTACATGGTAATCAGCAGATAGCTCCCTTGCCTGTGTCTAACTTGATGCCAAACTTTATGGGGTTCACAGTCAATGTTGACAATTCCCAGGGCAACTCCCTCCCGACTGTATCCGACTGTGCCAACATCTCTGCTGGGTCTGTCCTGCTGGTGGGACAGGACCATATCCAGGGGCAGTGGTGTCTGGGACATTGTCTTTTAAACTTTGCTTCTTGTTTTCTAACCTTTACTTGTTTTTTCTTCTTTTCTTGATTCTATAACTAAGGATTGTACCTAGGCACACTGTATGTAAGATTATGCCAATGTTGGTGACATTAGTTACAGTGTAACTAGTCTTGTGACTGAAGAAGCTATACCTAAGTACCTTTGTACCTAAGATGATACTCTAAGTGACAACTTATGAACTTTTCATTGTACTCATTTAAGTACATGACAATAAAAATAAATTCAATTCACAATCTGTAAGGTTCAATTCCATGAAGACGAGTATGTCGGGCTGTTGCTTGACAAGTCGGTGAGACAGCTCTCCCAATTTTGGCACTAGGCCCCAGATGCTGCTAAGGATTGCCTTGTGGTGTTGATAGGGCTGTTTGTACCTATGGTCTTTTCCAGTGATTAGGTCGATGCCAGGTGATCGGTCTGGTTTCATTTCTTTGTTGAGATTGTAGTGATTGATACAATGGAGTAGCTTGCTAGACCATTTCACAGGGTAATTTGGAACCAACCACACTGCTGTCGGTTTGAGTCACATGTAGGCCAAACCAGGTGAGGATGGCAGATTTCCTTCTCTGAAGGACATTCTTGAACCAGATGTTGCTGTAAGCTGTTGCCTTTAACCAGTAATGCAAAGAATATTTAATTAGAATATCAATCCCTATGAGTGTTGTGAAGAACTGAAAAAATACATAATAGCGATCAGAGAACAGAGGTCTTGGGAAGCAAAAAGACCATCTCAGCACATTTTGTGGACTGGTACTATTGAATTATATTACCACAGCACTTTTCCCCTACCTATAGTAATGTTTTGTTTTATTTGTCTGCTGTATGTCAGTATTAGGGAGATACGGTTTTGCTAAATGGAGGAAGATACCAAAAGGGGTCAGTACAAGGTCAACTTTTTTTTGAGACATTATAACTAGACACCTAAGTCTAGGTCATTAAAGGCACAAAATTTCAAAATTTGCAACTGACAAAACTCGCAAGTATAGGGACACCTCATTTTGACGCTTTTTTGCTTTAACGTTGATACATTTTTAAGCTCTTTTCTCATTTAAGATGTCCCTGACTTCCTTGTTCTGCCTCATGTCATTACATGAGACACATCATCATCATCATGTCATTCATGAGGCCTCCTCATCGTGGGGCAAGAGAGGTCTGTGCCCATGCAGTTGAAAAGTCTTTTTTTTTTAAAAAAGAAAAGCAGTTCCTAGCTCAGGTACTTCAGTATACATCACTTCTAATTTTTGATTTTGAACTTACTGCATAGCACTTTCCCTATTCATGTACAGTAGCTGAGAACAGCTTGTACTGTAACTCAATATAATCCTCTTTAAAGGTTTCTTTGCAAGCAAGAACTGCCTTTCTTCACCTTCTCCTGGTTTTGACTCGCAATTTATTTCAATAAGGAATGCACAGTGCTGCCCCTGTAAGGCAACGTATTTCAACATTTACATGAGTATCTCTGGGAAATGGAACCTAATTCTATCTTTAACATAAACTTAAAAGTTATGACTTCCAAGAATGCAACCCTGACTTTAAAGGAAAGGCAGCCTGTACTGTGATCAGTGAAGAAGGAAATGATAGCCTTCAAGAGGAAAGAACCAGGCTGGCTAAATGGGTGAAACACATGGCAGATTAAATTCAATGCAGAGAAATCTGAAGTAGCATAACTTGAGAGGAAGAATAATGAAAGACAATATAAATTAAAGACACAATGCTAAAGGATGCACAGGAGCTGAGGGAACTAGGATATACGTGCACAAGTCATTGAAGACAGCGGGACAGGTTAAGAAAGCTGGTTGCTAAAGCGTATGAAACCCTGGGCTTTACAAATTGAGGTACAGTGTACAGTACAAAAGTGAGGAAGCTTTATGTCTTTATCAATCCCAGTGCAACATCAACTGAAGTACTGTGTTATGGACTGGGGCAGACCCCCTCAAAATATTATAAGGTAGCCTACACATTACCTTTTTCTTATTTTAAAGGCAGATGTGAAGTGGGTGTTCCAGGTGTGATGCAACTGGTCAAACCACTTGACTTTAAGCAAAACAGACTTTATAGGACATTGGTTAGGCCACTTTTGGAATACTGTGTGCAATTCTGGTCTCCCTCCTATCGGAAGGATATTGTGAAACTTGAAAGGGTTTAGAAAAGATTTACAAGGATGTTGCTGCCAGGGTTGGAGGATTTGAGCTATAGGGAGAGGGTGAATAGGCTGAGGCGGTTTTCCCTGGAGCATTGGAGGCTGAGGGGTGACCTTATAGAGGTTTATAAAATCATGAGGAGCATGGATAGGGTAAATAGACAAGGACTTTTCTCTGGGGTGGGGGAGTACACAATACAGAAGGCACAGGTTTAGGATGAGAGGGGAAAGATTTAAAAAGGGACAAAAGGGGCAACTTTTCCACGCAAAGGGTAGTATGTAAATGGAATGCGCTGCCAGAGGAAGGCTGATACAATTACAACATTTAATGAATAGGAAGGGTTTACTCAGAGTCATAGAAATGTACAGCGTGGAAACAGACTCTTCGGTCCAACTCATCCATGCCAACCAGATATCCTAACCTTATTTGCCAGCTTTTGGCCCATATCCATCCAAACCCTTCCTATTCATACATCCATCCAGATGCCTTTTAAATGCTGGAATTGTACCAGCCTCCACCACTTCCTCTGGCAGCTAATTCCATACGCGCACCACCCTCTGCGTGAAAACATTTTCCTTTAGGTCATTTTTATATCTTTCCCCTCTCACCCTAAACCTATGCCCTCTATTTCTGGACGACTCCACCACAGGGAAAAGTTTAGAGGGATATGGGCCAAATGCTGGCAAATGGGACTAGATTAGGTGAGGATAACTGGTCAGCATGGATGGGTTGGACTGAAGAGTCTGTTTGAACTGTGCATCTCTATGACTCTATGACTACCACCGAAACAAACAAAAGCAGCAGAATTTAGAATAACTTAACATCCAGAAAAGAGATTTCAGGGAAAGACAAAGGAATCTATCACTGAAGCTTGCAACACTCCTGGACTCTAACATCTTGTGACTACTACAGCTAAAAAAAAAACTAGGACATCCTGAACTGGGAGAACTGGCCACTCCTGGTCCATTGTTAAACTGTTAAACTCTCTAAACTTCTCATGCACCTCTGCCTTTATGACCGCTCTTCAAAATAAAACCCAAAGACAAAATAACCCTTTTAAAGTGACAGCATCATCACAACTGTAACCAATTCTGTGCACCACACTTTAGGAAGTACACCAAGGGGTAAGAGGGTGCAGAAAAGATCCACAGGATCTTCCCAGGAAGGTGGGACCTCAGTTGTGTGAATAGATTGGAGAAGCTGCACTTGTTCTCTTTAAGAGAAATTTAAGGGTTGAGACTCGATACACTCCGACTGATTTGACAGGAAAAAGACTCACATTCCTCTTCCCATTTCAGTGGAAGGTGCCAATTTGTAACTATTGGGGGATTTCCCTTTTGTTCAAGCTGCAAAAATCCTGACACAGATTCTCTTGAATTGCTTACTTTCTATGGCTGAAAAAATCCTCTCAGAGAGAGTGTGGCTTTGGATCTTCCAAAGAATTCTCTGGCATGATGTTTGTTGCCAGAAAAATCCAAAAAAAAAATGTCAAGAACACCAAGAATTTGTCACTGCATTCACTAACTGACTCAGTAAACCATGATCCTCTCTGGATCGTGCTCCAGAGATTTACCATCTTCCACAAACTTTATGGTAGTCAGTTTAGTCATAGCACAGCAATGACTCAGGGTGGAATTTTCTAACTGGGTGGTATTGAATCCTCACACAAAAGGGCAGTTGCTCTTTGAGGGGAAATAGCCACCACCAAGTAGACTAGTAACATGGAGTCTATCCCACAGCTCTGTTTGACACCTAGTCTGCACTTTGAAAGGCATCAGCTTAAGATCTCCCACTCAAAACATTTACAATCGTGCAGTCATGAAGCAACTTGCAGGATTACAATGAAGTTTCTTGAACATCAGAACTGGGCAGAGTCGATGAGAATGAGCTTCCTTCTTTTACTGCTCATTTAACAAACATCAACATCGCCTTCAAATAAAAACCCACTTTTGTTGGAGTACACAGTTGAAAAGACAGCAATAATGTGGAGAAGACGCTATTGGGTGGAGACAAGGAACTGGGCGGGCAGCGAGGCAGGGCAGGGCAAGGGGAGGTATTGTCGAGGGTGGACAAAAAGCATTTCTCACAATATTCGAATTAGAATTAGGTTTGATTGGTCACATGTACAGGGATGCAAGAGTGCAGTGAAAAGCTTACATGTCACAATTCACAGTACCATCTTAGGTATGAGATCTTAGATAAAGAGTAGAAAAATAAAGAAATAAGTTAACACTTCAACATTCAATAGCTGGAGTTCATTACATCCACAAGCACAAGACCCCTTGTGAGCCATTTCCGCCAGACAAAGCTACAAATGCTCTCGGAAGTGAAACATCATCTCCATGTGCCCCCACCCCCAGCCCATCAAACATTTCAAGTTAACCGTAACTGTTTTGTGAAATGCTATCATAGCGAGTTGCCCCATCTCAAACTTGGTACAAAGTTTGTGTTCAAACTGCCCTGTTTAAAAGTGGTGTCAAATTGCATCCAGTGATCCTATTTGGGGAAGAACGAACTTTGTCCCTGTCGTCCCACATTTAAGTCTGTGTTTAGTAATGGGTCTACTGTATATCAGAATGTTGGTGTCTAATGCACAGCAGAGAATCGTGCGGTTGGCCTTCCCCTCCATGACAGATTTTTGTTTTTTTTTGGAGAGGGGTAGGCACATGGGGCATTTATGGGGTATGAGAGTTGTGTGGGCAGGCTGCCCATCCCAGTACTGAGAGAAGCCCCAAGTGGAACAATTTTCACTCATGTGGCCTGGGATCCTTGACCTTGAGCAAGGTCACCCTGGCAATAGTCCCTGTCTCTCATCAGCCTCTGATCGGATCTCCATAGAAGCAGTGGTGTCCTGCAAGGATCTGCAAGGGTCACACTTATTCACTGTTAACTATTTATTACTGGCTCAGATGGCGTGATAGAAAGTCTTACACAAATTTGCTGATGATTTGAATAGGGTAATTTCTAAACAGTGGCAAAGAGACTTGGGAGACCAATTGCATAGATTAAACCATCATAAACGGGTGCACTAGAAGTCATGTTTCATGCATACTAAGACTTAATTAGACCACATTTGGAGAACAGTGAAAAGGTCTGAGCACGACACTTTGGAAACAATACTTTAGAAGTTCAATGTCATTTTCCAGGATGTTCCCAGAACTCCAGCGACAGATTATAAAACTAGGATTTGTATTCCCCACAGCAATGAGTGATTTCATTTTTGTTTTCAAATTATTAAAAAGAACTGATGGGAAAGAAACATAGACTGGGACTGCCATAGTGTTAAGATTTTAGATGGAGAGGAATTTGTTAAGTGTGTACAAGACAATTTTCTGATTCAGGATGTGGATGTACCTACTAGAGAAGGTGCAAAACTTGACCTACTCTTGGGAAATAAGGCAGGGCAGGTGACTGAGGTGTCTGTGGGGGAGCACTTTGGGGCCAGCGACCATAATTCTATTAGATTTTAAATAATGATGGAAAAGGATAGACCAGATCTAAAAGTTGAAGTTCTAAATTGGAGAAAGGCCAATTTTGAATGTATTAGGCAAGAACTTTCAAAAACTGATTGGGGACAGATATTCACAGGTAAAGGGACGGCTGGAAAATGAGAAGCCTTCAGAAATGAGATAACGAGAGTCCAGAGAAAGTATATTCCTGTTAGGGTGAAAGGAAAGGCTGGTAGGTATAGGGAATGCTGAATGACTAAAAAAATTGAACGTTTGGTTAAGAAAAAGAATGAAGCATATTTAAGGTATAGACAGGATAGATCGAGTGAATCCTTAGAAGAGTATAAAGGAAGTAGGAGCATACTTAAGGAGGAAATCAGGAGGGCAAAAAGGGGACATGAGATAGCTTTGGCAAATAGAATTAAGCAGAATCCAAAGAGTTTTTAACAAATATATTAAGGACAAAAGGGTAACTAGGGAAAGAATAGGGCCCCTCAAAGATCAGCAAGGCTGCCTTTGTGTGGAGCCGCAGAAAATGGGGGAGATACTAAATGAGAATTTGCATCAGAAAAGGATATGGAAGATTTAGACTGTAGGGAAACAGATGGTGACATCTTGAAAAACGTCCATATTACAGAGGAGGAAATGCTGGATGTCTTGAAACGGGTAAAGGTGGATAAATCCCCAGGACCTGATCAGGTGTACCCTGGGATTCTGTGGGAAGCTAGAGAAGTGATCGCTGGGCCTCTCGCTGAGATATTTGTATCATCGATAGTCACAGGCGAGGTGCCGGAAGACTGGAAAGTGGCTAACGTGGTGCCACTGTTTAAGAAGGGTGGCAAGGACAAGTCAGGGAACTATAGACCAGTAAGCCTGACGTCGGTGGTGGGTAAGTTGTTGGAGGGAATCCTGAGGGACAGGATGTACATTTATTTGGAAAGGCAAGGACTGATTAGGAATAGTCAACATGGCTTTGTGTGTGGGAAATCATGTCTCACAAACTTGATTGTGAGAGGCTTGATGACAGCAGAGCAATAGATGTGATCTATATGGACTTCAGTAAGGCATTCAACAAGGTTCCCCATGGGAGACTGATTAGCAAGGTTAGATCTCACTGAATACAGGGAGAACTAGCCATTTGGATACAGGACTGGCTCAAAGGCAGAAGTAGTGGTGGAGGATTGTTTTTCAGACTGGAAGCCTGTGACCAGTGGAGTGTCACAAGGATTGGTGCTGGGTCCTCGACTTTTTGTCATTTACATAAATGATTTGGATGCGAGCATAAGAGGTACAGTTAGTAAGTTTGCAGATGACACCAAAATTGGAGGTGTAGTGGACAGCAAAGAGGGTTATCTCAGATGACAACAGGATCTTGACCAGATAGGCCAATGGGCTGAGAAGTGACAGATGGAGTTTAATTCAGATAAATGTGAGGTGCTGCATTTTGGGAAAGCAAATCTTAGCAGGACTTATACATTTAATGGTAAGGTCCTAGGGTGTGTTGCTGAACAAAGAGACCTTGGAGTGCAGGTTCATTGCTCCTTGAAAGTGGAGTTGCAGGTAGATAGGATAGTGAAGAAGGTATTTGGTATGCTTTCCTTTATTGGTCAGAGTATTGAGTACAGGAGTTGGGAGGTCATGTTGCGGCTGTACAGGACATTGGTTAGGCCACTGTTGGAATATTGCATGCAATTCTGGTCTCCTTCCTATCGGAAAGATGTTGCGAAACTTTAAAGGGTTCAGAAAAGATTTTCAAGGATGTTGCCAGGGTTCGAGGATTTGAATTATAGGGAGAGGCTGAACAGGCTGTGGCTGTTTTCCCTGAAGTGTCGGAGGCTGAGGGGTGACCTTATAGAGGTTTACAAAATTATGAAGGGCATGGATAGGGTGAATAGGCAAAGTCTTTTCCCTGGGGTCGGGGAGTCCAGAACTAGAGGACATAGGTTTAGGGTGAGAGGGGAAAGATATAAAAGAGACCTACGAGGCAACGTTTTCACACACACAGGAGGGTGGTACGTGTATGGAATGAGCTGCCAGAGGATATGGTGAAGCCTGGTACAATTGCACCATTTAAGAGACATTTGAATGGGTATATGAATAGGAAGGGTTTGGAGGTACATGGGCCGGGTGCTGGCAGGTGGGACTAGATTGGGTTGTGATACCTGGTCAGTATGGACTGGTTGGACCAAAGGGTCTGTTTCCATGCTGTACATCTCTATGACTCTAAATATTTGGCTGATTGCAGAAAGTTTCCAAATAGGGGGCATTGTCTAAAATTTCACCTGGGAAGCCAAGTTAAGAAACACCTCTTACATCCAACGGGTGGTAGAAGTTTGGAGCTGTCTTCCAAAAGTTAGTATGAAGGCTAGATCAATTTTAAGTCTGAGATTGATGATGTTTGCTCACCAATGTCATGAAAGAACTTGGGACAAAGGTAGCTATATGGAGTTAGGTCATAGACCAGCCATCATCTTGTGGAATGATGGAACAGGCTCGAGGGGCTAAATGGCCTTATCCTGTTCTTATGTTTAAATCAATCATTCTGTAGTTTCCTGTTAGCCCATCCATCATTGGGCTTGCAAGAAAAGTCTCAATATTGAAAGACAAAAGCGAAGACTTGGACTATTTCCCAAAGGACTACCAGCTTCTCAAACATATGAGAAACAACCACAATCATCCATTAGTTACAAGTACATTGTATTTCCTAGCTGATTTTGCCTATTAAAAAATTGAGTATCCCCTTGTCTACAGGAAAAAAAACAAGAAAACCATCAGTTGCTTTCACACCTTGAAGTTGTCCCAAAGTAGTTCACAGCCAATTAATACTGCAAAGTGCAAACACTTTTTTTTTATTTCGATAGTAAAAACAGTTATTTTTGCACAAGGTCTCATGAACAGCAAATGATAAATCACGAGTTATTTCACTTAGCTATCAACCTGGATTATGTCTTCAGGTTCTAGAGTCAGGTTTGAAATTTTAACCTATTCCCTAAGGTTCTAACTGTCAGAGATGTACAGCATGGAAACAGACCCTGCACTCCAACTCATCCATGCCGACCAGATATCCTAAATTAATCTAGTCCAACTTGCCAGCTCTTGGCCCATATCCCTCTAAACCCTTCCTATTCATATACCCATCCAAATGCCTTTTAAATGTTATAATTGTACCAGCCTCCACCTATTCCTCTAGCAGCTCATTCCATACACGCAC
This sequence comes from Chiloscyllium plagiosum, assembly GCF_037043375.1. Lineage (NCBI taxonomy): Eukaryota > Metazoa > Chordata > Chondrichthyes > Orectolobiformes > Hemiscylliidae > Chiloscyllium > Chiloscyllium plagiosum. Next base: position 48,120,854 of record NW_028270162.1, on the reverse strand, counting down.
CACCCTCTGCTTGAAAAAGCTACCCCTCGAGTCCCTTTCATATCTTTCCCTTCTAAACCTATGCCTTCGAGTTCTGGACTCGCCAACCCAGGGAAAAGACCTTGTCTATTTATCCTATCCATATCCCTCATGATTTTATAAACCTTTAAAAGGTCACCCCTTAGCCTCCGATACTCCTATTCAGCCTCTCCCTGTAGCTCAAACCTGGCAACATCCTTGTAAATCGTTTCTGAACCCTTTCAAGTTTCACGACATCTTCCCTATAGGAGGGAGACCAGAATTGTACACAATATTCCAAAAGTGACCTAACCAATGCCCTGTACACCGTGACATGACCTCCCAACTCCTATACTCAATACTCTGACCAATAAAGGAAAGTGCACCAAACACCTTCTTCACTATCTTATTTACTTGTGACTCCTGTTTCAAGGAACAATGAACCTTACTCCAAGGTCAGCAACACTTCCAGGACCTTACCATTAAGCGTATAAATCCTACCCCGATTTGCCTTTCCAAAATGCAGCACCTCACATGTATCTAAATTAAACTCCACCTGCCACTCTTCAGCCCATTGGCTCATCTGATCAAGATTCCATTGTACTCTGAGGTAACTGTCTACTACACCACCAATTTTGGTGCCATCTGCAAACTTACTATCTATACCTATGTTCACATCCTTTAAATAAATGACAAAAAGCAGTGGATTCAGCACCGATCCTTGTGGCACATCACTTGTCACCAGCCTCCAGTCTGAAAAGCTACCCTCCACCACCATCTTCTACCTTCGAGCCAGTTCTATATCCAAATGGCAAGATCAAACCTTGCTAACCAGTCTACCATGAGGAACCTTGTCAAATGCCTCACTGAAATCCATACATATCACGTCCACTGCTCTGTCCTTTGTTACTTCTTCAAAAAACTCAAGTTAGTGAGACATGATTTCCCATGCACAAAACCATGTTGACTATCCCTAATCAGTCCTTGCCTTTTCAAATACATGCAAGCCCCTTTCTTCAGGATTCCTGCCAACAACTTGCCCACCTCAGATGTCAGGCTCATCGGCCTATAGTTCTCTGGCTTTTCCTCATCACATTTCTTAAATAGTGGCATCATGTTAGCCAACCTCCAGTCTTCCGGCATCCCACTTGGGACAATCAATGATATAAGTATCTCAGCAAGGGGCCCAGCAATCACCTCCCTAGCTTCCCACAGAATTAGAGTACACCTGATCAGGTCCTCAGGATTTATCCACCTTTATGCATTTTGAAGACAATCCGCATCACCTCCTCTGTAATATGGACATTTTTCCAAGATGTCACCATCTATTTCCTCACATTCTATATCTTCCATGTCCTTCTCCTCTTGCAAATTAGTTTACCATGACGTTAACATTTTACTTTTACAACTCAGTTTATTATCTGAAGAATTCTGTGGCACAACTTCTTCTCGTATCAAGGATTCCACCGCTTTGGTCCATTACTTGATTTGTATTGTTGATTGAACCAATATAGAATGGCAAATGTTTACCAAGTGGTGAATCTTACAGAGTTTGGTATCACCTTCAGACAGACTTGCATTGAATTTTCAATTCCAAGCCATCAATTTGAAGACTATAGAGATTTCAACATCATCCTACTTTTACTAGTGTAGTGCTGAATAATGAGGAATGTAACCTTTTACTACAAGAGGATATAGATGGTTAGTCAGATTGTCCGATCAGTGGCAAATTGAATTCAGTCTAGGTGGGAGAGCGAATACCAAAGAATGATAGGACACGTAGTGCGGAGGAACAGTGAGCCCTTTGGTATGTATGCACACTGTTACATTAAAGTAGTGGGACAGATAGATAAAGTGGTTAAGGCAACATATAGGTTTCTTGCCCATATTAGTTACACCGCATTTTAGTAGCAGGGAGGTTATGTTGGAACTATTTGAAACATTGTTCAGGCCACAAGTAGTGTATGCAGTTCTGAAATCCACATTACAGGAGGGATGTTGCCTGGGTTGGAGAGTTTCAGTTATGTAGAGAAAATGGATAAATGGGGGTTGCTTTCCTTAAAGCAGAGAAGATTGAGAGGGGATATGTTTCAAATGCATAAACCTATGAGGGACACAAACAGGGTTGAAGGGGAGACATTTGCCCTTGGTGGCATAGATTTAAACTAAGGGGCAAAAGGTTTAGAGAGAATGTGATTTTCTTTTTCCCCAACCCAGAGGATGGTGGGAGTCCAGAAATGTCCACCTGGAATGGTGGTAGAGGCAGAAAGCCTCGTAACATTTAAAAAGAATTTACATATACAGTTGTGATGCAGAGGCATATAATGCTATGGGCCAAGTGCTGGAAAATAGATTATAATAGATGATTGACTCGCACAGATTTGATCAAATGGCCTTAGTCTACTCTTAAACTAAATGTAAACTGAAAAAAAAGTTCTCAGCATTACCCCACCCCATTAAACATTCCCAGGACAGGTACAGTATGCAGTTAGATGAAGAGTAAAGCTTCCTCTGCTCTTTTAAACTGAAAGTAAAGCTACCTCAACAAAGTCTCCATCAAACTCCCTGTAGATTTCTATGACTTCACCATCTCCATCTTACGTAACCAATACTTGTCACTTTATCAGCCAGTTTTGAATCCTTTCCAAGGTTCTTTCTCAATTCTCACAGCCAAGGGCCAAACAAACAAACTTTTATTTGGAAATCCATCAAGTTACTTTTGGAAGTAGAGGTATACCATTATGCAAGCCTTTAAATCAGATCCTGACAGGCTCCTCCAAGTGTCAATTATACCAAATTAATCCTTCACCTAACCATCATTGCAAACTCTTGCCTCATCTACAGCTACCCATTCCTCTTCAAAGTTCTCAAATGCATTGTTGTATCCCAAATCCTTGCCCATCTTTCCTGAAATTCCAAGTCTAAATTGGTGTGTATGCCACATCACTGAAATGTCTGTTGGAAAAGTCACAATAGACTTAAATTTAACTATATGAATATAAATGATCCACCCTTATCTTTCTTGACCTGCCTGCAGTGTTTACACAGTTGGTTATGGCATTTTCCGACATCACATCCACATTCCTCTCCAACTGGGTAGGAATGTACTCACCTAGTTCTAGTTATTTTCAGTAATTTGTTTGGACACGTTATCACACATCTGCAAGACATCTGCTGGATCTACTAGCCTAGAGGCAGTGGCATGGCTTTAGCATCACTAGACTAGCAATCTAGAATTCCAGGCCAATATTATGGAGATAGGGATTTGAATCCCACCATGGCAGGTGGTGAAATTTTAATTAATGAAAACCTGTTTGCCCAACATGTCCAAGTAACTATCATCAATTGTCAGAAAAACCCATTTAGTTCACTCATTCACTGCTGTCCTTATCTGGTTTGTCCTACATGTGACTCCAGACCCACAACAATGTGGTGAACTGCCCTCTGGCAATAAGGAATCAGCAATAAATTCTGGCTTGTCCAGGAATGCCTACATCTCACGAACAAATAAGGGTAAGGATTACTAGTACAGTAACATTGCCACTACGCCACCATTTCCCCTCATCTGGGATGGTTACTATTAGCAACTATCTAACCCTTGTCAGAGAATAATCTGTAATGCTTTCTCTTCCTGCTGTTACACCATTTCCTCAGGTGTTCCCCAATTATATATCTTTGGTCCCAAACTAACTTGGCATCATCTAAAGCTATGAGGCAATTTTCACGTATGTGCTGAAAATACCTGGCCAGCTCCACCACAACACCTCTTTTCCCCGATTGAGTTTAAATTATCAGACCACTTGTCCAACGTGAGCTTACTTTGAGCAGAAATGACTTTCAACAAACAGACATTGTCTTTGCAAATCTTTGTGAGGCTCAATGCAATTTGGAAGAACACCACCACATCCTCTGCTTAGGGGCCTTGCAGCCTTCAAGGTTCAGCATAGAGCTTGATAATTTGACAGCAGAACTACCTCCTTCCATGTCTATTATCTATCCCCCACAGCCCAGATCCTGTCATGAAATGGGTTGTTTTTAGTACAGCAACCCATTTTTAATTACCTACAGTCCCTATTGCCACCTACCCACCTTCTCCTTCCCGGATTTACTATCAATAATTCCTTTACTTGACTACCTTTATATCTCTCTCAAACATTCTCTCTGGGATCCCTGTCCAGGTATCTGCTCACCCAATCATCAATATAACTACCACCTTTTCCTAGTTGCAATCAGTTCTAAAGAAGAGTAACTGGATTTGAAATATTTACCGCTTTCTCTCCACAGATGCTGCCAGACACACTTCTTCAGCAATTTCTGTTCTTCTGTTTGTTACATGGATTAAATGTTTATTTGAAGGCCTTAGTCGCTCTTCCGACCAGAAGTGCAGGCTAGAGTTTGCTGTTTTCCTTATAGCTAACTCTTAGTGACTGCAAGCACACTGCCATTGAAACACAAGCATTATACTTCCTACTATTAATCAGCAGCCAGAATAGATTCTGATAGATTGTTCCCCTCATGGTATTACGTAATGAGCTTCTTTATTTTCAACAACAGCTTACATTTTAGTTCAGAGAAACAGCACATTTCAGAAATGTATCAAAGGCGAGATTATCAGACGTTGAAGTAAGCTGGGTGTGCGCTTGATATATGGCTTGGCAAAACATGGCAGCTCAAAAGATAAACAAAACAAAAAGAAAGTAGAAAAGAAGAAAGAAAAGCCAAGGAGACAAAAGGAAGAAAGTGGGCAGCCATAGCCCCATCACCTGTGCTTTTATTTTGTGACAGCAATTATTGTTAAGAGAATGTTTAGTTATGCTTTCTCACTGCCTGCCACTAGAAAAGATTTCTCAGCTTTCCCCTCAAGTCATGTTGTGAAAGCTGCTGAGCTGAAAGTTTCACAGGACAGAAGCTCATTACTGGTGGCTGCTCTTTGTTTATACTGCTATGGGAAACATTGTGATTAATGCAGCTGTACAAGAAAGAGGATCTGAGCCTATATTTCTTTTAGGTGAAAATATTTCAGACATGAAGTATTCTTGATCCTCAATAGTTTTTCCAAACTCCTGGACCACCCACTCTCCCTGAGCTGCTAACACACTGAACAGAGTCAAGCAGTGGGTGGGTGGTGGGTCTTCAATCTCCCACCAGATTTTCAAAGGACGACCATCTTGAAATGCTAATAATGTTGGATCAACAGTTGTTCACAGTAGTTCATTCCAACTTCTAAATTACAGCAGGTGATTTCTAAAATTCTACCATGGGTGTCCACTATCAGATTCAGGCCATGTTGCTTTTATAAATTTTTTTTGAAACAAATCTAATACTGTGTTCAATTCTGACCTCCCTGCTTTAGGAAGGATGTTGTGAAACTTGAAAGAATTTAGAAAGATTTAAGGGTGTTGCTGGGTTGGTGGGCTTGAACTATAGGGACAGACTGAATAGATTTGGACTATTTTCCCAGAAGTATCAGAGGCTGAAGGGTGGATCTCAGGAGTTTATAAAATCATGAGGGGCATGGATAGGGTGAAGAGCGAAGGGTTTTTTCCCCCCACAGGGTAGGGGAGTCCAAAACTAGAGGGTTTGCTTTAACGTGAGAGGAGAAAGATTCAAAAGG